>NC_030679.2:47779273-48079273 GCF_000004195.4 Xenopus tropicalis
TTGTCACACAAAATGTTTCTGATCATCAAACACATTTAACTATTAGTCAAAGATAACACAAGTAAACACAAAATGCAGTTTTTAAATGAGGGTTTTTATTATTTAGGGAGAAAAAAAATCCAAACCTACATGGCCCTGTGTGAAAAAGTAATTGCCCCCTGAACCTAATAACTGGTTGGGCCACCCTTAGCAGCAATAACTGCAATCAAGCGTTTGCGATAACTTGCAACGAGTCTTTTACAGCGCTCTGGAGGAATTTTGGCCCACTCATCTTTGCAGAATTGTTGTAATTCAACTTTATTTGAGGGTTTTCTAGCATGAACCGCCTTTTTAAGGTCATGCCACAACATCTCAATAGGATTCAGGTCAGGACTTTGACTAGGCCACTCCAAAGTCTTCATTTTGTTTTTCTTCAGCCATTCAGAGGTGGATTTGCTGGTGTGTTTTGGGTCATTGTCCTGCTGCAGCACCCAAGATCGCTTCAGCTTGAGTTGACGAACAGATGGCCGGACATTCTCCTTCAGGATTTTTTGGTAGACAGTAGAATTTATGGTTCCATCTATCACAGCAAGCCTTCCAGGTCCTGAAGCAGCAAAACAACCCCAGACCATCACACTACCACCACCATATTTTACTGTTGGTATGACGTTCTTTTTCTGAAATGCTGTGTTACTTTTACGCCAGATGTAACGGGACACGCACCTTCCAAAAAGTTCAACTTTTGTCTCGTCGGTCCACAAGGTATTTTCCCAAAAGTCTTGGCAATCATTGAGATGTTTTTTAGCAAAATTGAGACGAGCCTTAATGTTCTTTTTGCTTAAAAGTGGTTTGCGCCTTGGAAATCTGCCATGCAAGCCGTTTTTGCCCAGTCTCTTTCTTATGGTGGAGTCGTGAACACTGACCTTAATTGAGGCAAGTGAGGCCTGCAGTTCTTTAGATGTTGTCCTGGGGTCTTTTGTGGCCTCTCGGATGAGTTGTCTCTGCGCTCTTGGGGTAATTTTGGTCGGCCGGCCACTCCTGGGAAGGTTCACCACTGTTCCATGTTTTTGCCATTTGTGGATAATGGCTCTCACTGTGGTTCGCTGGAGTCCCAAAGCTTTAGAAATGGCTTTATAACCTTTACCAGACTGATAGATCTCAATTACTTTTGATCTTATTTGCTCCTGAATTTCTTTGGATCTTGGCATGATGTCTAGCTTTTGAGGTGCTTTTGGTCTACTTCTCTGTGTCAGGTAGCTCCTATTTAAGTGATTTCTTGATTGAAACAGGTGTGGCAGTAATCAGGCCTGGGGGTGACTACAGAAATTGATATTGAAATTGAAAATTGAAATTGATAAACCACAGTTAAGTTATTTTTTAACAAGGGGGGCAATCACTTTTTCACACAGGGCCATGTAGATTTGGAGTTTTTTTTCTCCCTTAATAACATAAACCTTCATTTAAAAACTGCATTTTGTGTTCAATTATGTTATCTCTGACTAATAGTTAACGGTTTTTGATGAGCAGAAACATTTAAGTGTGACAAACATGCAAAAGAATAAGAAATCAGAAAGGGGGCAAATAGTTTTTCACACCACTGTATGTTAGCGGTGCGGCAGCTAAGCAGACACACATTTCCCAAAGCAGAATGAAAGCCATTGTTCTGCCTGCTACTCCTGGCTCAGTCTCGGCAAGACAGTTCTCAGAAGATTAGGATAACCAATCCTGTAATCTATGGCATCTCTTCTTCTGAAGCCGCAATACTGATTTCCATGGCAGAGAGAGTGAGAGACGAGGGCCCTGGAGCCCTGAAAGAGTGCATTCTTTTCTATGCTGGAAGCAGGTTTCCCCATTTCTGTGATAATATTGCCTTGGACTTATCTGTAAACTGAGCCTGAGTCTGCAACATTAATACGTTTTGACATTTAGCTGGAGACGGTACTGATTGGTTGGAGGAGAGTAGGCATTTCCCTGGGCCCCCAATATCCTTTATTTAGCCCTGGCTTGTTATATAACATATTGTAGGTGATTGTTCATCATTCACATTAGTCCCTGCCCCAGTGGAGCTTACAATCTAACAGTGCAGGGAACAGGATTTTGGTATAAAAGCAGTAATACGTATACAGTTGTGCAAATATAGGGCTGGGGTTTTAAAGGGTTAGGTGCTTTCTACTACTATGTAGGGCTCTACGTTATGGAACACAGTATTCCAATGTTATTATGATTCACAGGAAAACACAGAAAATAGGTGCAAGTAAAAAGGCTTCCCACACACAGGATACAGGGAATATGTATAGATATTAGTATTTCTTATCCAGCTACACATAGAATCTGTGAATCCAACATAGAATCCATTTCTCTGGTGCAGGAAAATGCATTTACAAGTCCAGAGCTGGTTCAATGTGACCCCGCTCACATGTAGATTTGTAGAGCAAGAGGTTTAGAACACACAGCATATGTGTATGTATATATGTATGAACAGATATATATGATTTTATTTCCTTTCATTTCTTTACTCACCATCTGCCATAACATAAGTCAAAACTGCAGTTTTCTGCTTTTAAAGGAGAAGGAAAGACTAATAAAGAGTTAATCTCAAGCTGCAGGCATACCTTCAGTTCTCTCAAGTGCCCTTAAGTCTCCCCATATTTCTCCTGTTCAGATGATCAGAAGCCAAACAGGAAGAAAAAACACTAAGCTGTGTAAAGAAAGTTCCCATAATGCCTCACTCCTGCACCAAAAGCAAGACCAGTGTACATGCTCAGTTTGTAAGACTATGGGGCACATTTATTAATGCACAATCTGTCCAAATCTGAGTTTTTCTTACTGAGCGTATTTTCTGCGACAATTTCGCACCATGTGCGACTTTTTCGTACTTTGCGACAAAATTTGTGCGACAAAATCGTATTGTCGCGACGAGTACGAAAGTTTCGGATTTATTCAAGCTTTGTTATCGTGACTTTCCTTGGGCCAGGTTGGAGCTGCACAGTGGCATTGATTCCTATGGGAGACTTCCAAAATCATGCACAGAAGGATCAGAAAAGGTTTTACCGCTGTTTACTATCGTTTGGTACAAAAATTTCGTGACTTTTGGAGCGCCAATACGATATTATTGTGAATATTCCGATTTTTTCGTGATATTTACGATCATCAGAAATTATCGTATCCAATCCGAATTTTACCCATTTGGGGATTCAAACTCTTGAATTGATGAATGTGCCCCTATGAGTCAGCTTCCTGCTGATTGGCTCAGATCCACATTCCTAAGGGGGGGGGTGAGTTCTTAGCATTCTTGAGGGACGGGGGAGCAGCAGAGAGGGGAGAGCAGAAAGCTGTGTGTCTCTGGCACAGGAATTACAGACACAACAAATCTTTTGACAGAGAAGTCAGTTTCTGTGAGTGATCATGGCTGTATTTACATAGGCCTTTCTGATAAAGCTTACTTAGTCTTTACCTTTCTTTCTCCTTTAGGGCTCTGGCACACGGGGAGATTAGTCGCCTGCGACAAATCTCCCTGTTCGCGGGCGACTAATCTCCCCGAGTTGCCATCCCATGCCATCCCACCGGCGAAAATGTAAGTCGCCAGTGGGATGGCACACGCGGCGGCGCGATTTTGTCAAATCGCCTGCGCAGCATGTGCCATCCCACCCGCGACTTACATTTTCGCCAGGGGGATGGCAATCCGGGGAGATTAGTCGCCCGAGACACAGGAGATTTGTCGCGGGCGACTAATCTCCCCATGTGCCAGAGCCCTTAAGGAAAAAATACTTAATTGCACAAAAATACAATGAATTGCACTTAGCCCCCATTGTAAATATGTATTTAGAAAAGCCATGCACTTTTCACAGTGTCATAAATATATAGTGTAACAAAGACACAAAAGGCCCATCAGTGGAGATCAGGGTGGAGGGGGGGGGAATTGTAATAGTTATAATAACTGTCAGGACAAATATTTGCAAATGTGAAAAAGTTGTCTTTTATCTCTCTTTACAAGTGTCCTAAGCAAACAGCCTCACCTGCTTCCCCTTTAATCTTCCTGTTTGTGCCATAAGTTTGCTTTAACTTGTTTAAATGACTCCTGCCTTGGTCCCTTTTTTTTACCAGAAACATCTAAGTGTGTCAGTCATTTCTGAAAAGCTTTAACAGAAAGAATATATGTGTGTGTGTGTGTGTGTATAGTGTGTGCATCACAATCACTCGTCAGGAAAGACCAATAGTCATAAAAAGGCATCCCTCTTTCCATGACTTCACGTTGCAGGGTAGGAAAACTGTACCAAACATATATGTGGCTCCTACATGGATTCTGTTGGCAACATAAGGCTTATGGCACACATCAGGGCTACATTTTTCAGCCATATGCTGTCTCATTCAGTATAACAGTAAAATGGTGATACTGTGGCTAGGAGTCTGATCAGGAGTTAAGTGTATACTAGGGCAAATTTCATTTCATTCTCCTTATGCTAGTAGTGAAATTTTGCTAAAATACTGCATGTTGTGCTATATTACTAAATTACCCTGATTGTATCTATCAAGGTCAGGCATGTTTCACAGCAATGTTTAGCACCATGTTCCTCAAGCCTCACCAAAAGTGCTGCAATACATTGATTAATTGCAGCCCCCTTTCAGTACTACCTGTCAGTCAATTTGTGCAACTTGCTGTGCCATTGGGTCAGGCTGGTTCCTATATCAGTTCCTTGTGACCGTGGCCAGTCACTATTATATTCCCTGTGCCCCAGGACTGCAGTTTTGCACACCACAGACTCCCTGTGACAGAAATATTGGTTTTTAGATTGCATGTAGATAAAGTTGAACATAAAATCCATTTTGAACCATATAGTAAATCAGCAGTTTAGTTTTAGCATGTTAATGTGAATATGCCAGTGCAGATGCCTTTATATGTTGTCAATGGCAGATGCCAAAATCGCTTGGTGGTATGCTCTTCCTGGAAAGCCTAGTAGCACATATGGCATGATGGGATGCCTTCTGTACATTGTGAATTAATTATTGTTCTGGGAGGCATGCAAGGAATTTGCTCCATGATCTCAGAGTGGCTCCACTCATTGTGTGTATGACAATTGAATTAAAACCAACACATTCCATCAACAAGCAGCCCTGACCCAGCCACTTACCCATTAAATGTTTGCACTGTTTGCCTTAATTAATTAAACAAACCCATATCAGTAGAGGAATGTGCGATAAGCAGGACACGGTGGGAATAAACCTTACAGGTTGCAGGATTATCAGACAGGTACACTTAACCCTTTCCATTGTGGGAGAGCAGTCAGACAGTAGCAATCCAACAGAACATACAATTCAGATTTTTTTTCTTCATTTCTGGTTCCCAATTTTTGTTTTGTTTTTTTGTTTAGCCTAGTAGGGATACGTCCTTTATTTTGAAATTTGGCAAAAAAAACCTTCCAGATGTTACAGTGACTCTTTAAACTTTTGTATTACAGGAGTCAACCGGATACTTGGATTTAATACTCTGTAAGCTTAACATTTTGTAAACAGAGTCAGTCTCTATTAACCTTTAGCCAACTGCTCTATAGAGAACTTAGTTTTATTATTTTATTATTATCCTTGACCACTCCCTTTAGGGAAGTGAGTGGTAATGTCCATGGCTAATGTATTTGGCTGAGGGAGTTTTATTTTTACAATCAAAAAGAAAAAGCGTAGTTTATTAATGTATACACAGAGCAAAGAATCATCCAGTGCCTTTGCTGGAAGAGTCTACTTCATCAGTTATGGTGATGGCCTGTGTGCAGAATGACCCATATGTAAGGTTAGGTAGGCAGCATTTTTCAGTTTTTCTGGTATGCAATTGTAGAATACTCAGCTGTTTGCCCTTTATGGGGACCTGTCACCCAGCATTGAGCAGTCACTTCCTTCCTCCTCAGTATCTAATTGTGTAGCCAGTGCATGGCATGGGCATCAGGTCCCCCATTCTGGCACATAAACAAGATTTTGGGGTGATACAAATCTTGCTTTAATAAGTGTCCGGAAAATGGCACCTGCCTGCTTGCTGTGATTGAGAATTTCAAGACTGAAGGACACAAGATTTAAAATGTAAGGGGCCCTCTCGAGGTCCTGCCAATTGAAATCTGGCTGACAAGCAGAAGTTTCCTCCTGCAGGCAACTTAGCACGACTTCAGAAAACCGAAGTGATGCGATGGCTTTTCCATGGGCAACTCCTATTGTTGCTGGTGGAAAGTTATTTCGGATCACTTAGTTGCCCGCAATAGCAGAGATCTATCCCAGGTGACTGATTTGCTTCGAGGGGAGTCAGCTTATATGTGGACCTTTCCCAACAGGTCTCTATAGGCCCCATTATGATCTGATCATTGACTTGGGGGCCAATAATAATTGTATCATCCCTATTTGGCCCACTGTGTTGGTGGTCAGATTGGTTTAGGTTTTGATTGTTTGGCAACCTCGCAGTCCCACAGCATGTTATTCCCCTCCACTATGATTTATTTCATTTTTTTTAAACTTTATTTTTTTTTTTCATCTACCTTGACTTTCAGGGCTTTGAAATAAAAATATTCCAGTGCAAAATGTATTATTTCGTAGAATCAGTGGTTTGATCAAGGGTCCGTATATTTGTACAATAAATTTAAACTGCTAATGTGACACAGGGCTATTTTAAATCTTGTGTCAATTATTACAAGGTTTTAATGAAAGAGGGTTTCTGATCAAGTTTCCCTTTAATTACAGCTTTGCCAAATACAGCTCCTGTGCTAGCCACCTGGCTTTCTACTTGCAACACTGCTTGATTTGTGGCCACTCGGCTTATCTCTGCCTGTCAATCCCAGGTGGATTTATTTCTTCATTTGCAACCCTCTAATCCTTTCCTTATTCTTTTAACCCTGACTTCTCTCTGGTGAGTTTCAGACATATCCAAAGATGTGCTGTTCTGTCATGTTATTTGTTATAAGAACTGGCACAAACTCCTGTGAGCTCCTTCCATTTTCCTCTGAACATACTGTAACTTGGGTGTCTGTGCATAAATATGTGCTCACGGTTTGGTGTCAAGAATCCTGTGGGTGGCATTCATCTGTCTCTGGCTCAAACTTCAGAAATCTATTTGATCCTTTCATTTAATATGTGTATCATTTTCAGAAAGGAACCAGGATTGTTCCTTATTGTGGGAGATGCGCTGTATTGGTATATGTCTTTATTGGTATCCTCCAGTGGGCCTGTCAGCTAATGCCAGGCCATCAGTAAAATGTTAATCCAGTCCAGGTACAGGTATGGTATCCCTTATCCGGAAACCCGTTATCCAGAAAGTTCCAAATGACAGAAAGGCCGTCTGTCATAGATTACATTATAAGTAAATAATCTAATTTTTAAAAATGATTCCCTTTTTCTCTGTAATTATAAAGCAGTACCTTGTACTTGATTCTAACTAAGATATAATTGATCCTTATTGGAGGCAAAACAATCCTATTGGATTTATTCAATATTTAAATGATATTTAGCAGACTTAAGTTATGGAGATCCCAATTACAAAAACATCTCTTATCTGGAAAACCCCTGGTCCCGAGCATTCTGGATAACAGGTCCCATACCTGTATTGCCAAGCCTGTTTGAGTTCTTGAGGTCTTCAAATCTCAGGACTGGATCATTACTACAGTATGTATCAAGTCAGATAATTAAGAGGTACAAATCATATCTTAGATTCATATAAATCCCCTCATTGGTGCTCACATAGGCCTCCTGTTGCTGACAACTTACAGCAATTCCATTTCCCATAGAAAAACAGTGGAGTTTTGACCAAAGGAGAGCTGGATACCAATCCAATATTACAATGGCAGGAATTGTTAGAGACTGAAACTGCTTTCAGTTGCAATTACAAACTTAACATCATTCATGTAAAAAAATTTTTTGCAGCCATGCAGTAACTGAGCTTTACATTATGCTGCGCCTTACTTTATACTGCTTTTGTAATAAGCACAGGTGGTGAGCGCACAAGGGTATTATCTGTATTTAGTGCTAATCTCTGTAGCCTCTCTTGTCAGATATTTGCTTGTACAACTGGAGTTTTTCTGTATAACTGATTTATATCTAGTTTTCATTCTACTATGCATAGTAAAAAACTAGCTTTTTGCATAGGATATCACATGTCACCTCAGCGTCCATACTTTCATACAGGTCATGGAACTCCAAGGTGATTTATAATATCCTCATATTTTTCAACAGGGGCTACTTTATTTATATTGATACAGAAGTTTCAGTGTGTCATGTGACAGAAATGATATAACTAAGCACCAATTATAATGAATGATATCACTAAGTTCCTTTTTAAGAATATAATTTACAGGATTTCTGGATCAATATTATTAAGAGGATTAAATTTCTTTTCAAGCTTTGCTTCTATTTTGCTCTGAAGCAAATGGCTATACGTAGACAGACACCCCTGCAATCTACGTATTAGTCTAGGACAGCGGTTCTCAACCTGTGGGCCGGGACCTCTTTGGGGGTTGAACAACCCTTTCACAGGGGTCGCCTAAGACCATCCGAAAACACATATTTCTGATGGTCTTAGGAAGAATTTTTTGTGGTTGGGGGGTCACCACAACATGAGAAATTGTATTAAAGGGTCGCGGCATTAGGAAGGTTGAGAACCACTGGTATCGAGTCTGGTGCAGCTTGGCCTCAGACATGATGAATGTATTGTATTACAGAATTTTTCTTCAGTCATTGTCTAGACAAGACCTTTTTGTTGCATATGCAGGTATATATAATGATCAGCTCCTACTGAGGATTCACATACATGCACTGTGAAAGGGGGTTATTAGGTGGCTTTATTGGCAAGTGATTGCCTGCTGAGTGAGGATGATCCGTTCTGTTCAGTTTGGAACAGACTGTCACATAATCACCCAGAATTAATTGGCAGGAATCATTTAGGGTTACAGAGTTATCTCTTTAAATCCGCAGAATGCAAAGCTATTTAGCAGTTTGTTCAGATACATACAGCAGGCTGCACTGATTTCTCTGCAGCCATGAAAATGATTGTAACTTTAAGGAATACTGTCATGGGAAAACCCCTTTTTTTTAAAAAAAAATGCATCAGTTAATAGAGCTTCTCCAGAGAATCCAGAATTGAAATCCAAACAGATTTTTTTATGTTTAATTTTAAAATTTCACATGGAGTAGCCATATTCTTCATTTCCCAGGATGCTACAGCCTTGTGACCTGTGCTCTGATGAACATCATTCACACTTTACTGCTGAGCTGCAAGTTGGAGTGATATCATCCCCCTCCCCCTAGCAGTCGATCAGGTAACAAGATAGCAGCTCCCAGTAGATATCATAATAGTACTCAGTAGTAAGAAATCCAAGTCCGCTTTGGGACTCCTCCAGTTACATGGGAGTAGGAGAAACAAAATGTTATCTGAAAGCAGTTCTAATGTGTAGCACTGGCTCTTTCTGAAAGCTCAGACTCAGACACACAGAGTGAATTATTTGCTATGTAAACAGTATAATTTAGAAATAAAAAGTATACCATAAAAATCATGACAGAATCCCTTTAATAGTTGATAACCAGGTAGTTTGTAAATTCTAAATCTGTCAAGGGATGAGGTGACAACCCCACAAACATGTCCATGTGTGTTCTATAGTAACAATCACTGGCACAAGCAAATGATCATACCAGCAAGCAACCTGCGTCAGGTTCCAGTATCTAGAGCATTTATACATGAGTTTCTTCCTGTATTCCTCAGTAGTGGCTCTTTCATGCATTACACAATAGGCCCTGGTTGATCAGCTCTGGTCAGCTTAATGTTAACACTTTCATTACACTTCACGAAGGCCAGCTCAGCCTTTCTAATTTTATTCTCTGTTTGGCCTGCATTCAGGAAATCCAGTCATAATGCCCTTTTCCATTAATGATATGTCCAAAAAAGGGACCTAAACCAATTTCCTTTTAAACAATTGTGTTCTTGAGAACGTCATTTTCTGCAAGTGACTGCGTTCAGCAATGCCCTATCCTCCTTTTGATCAGTGACTCATGTTGAATGGCTGGTGTATTGCTCCATAGGCGGCTGCCGCTTCCCCTCCAGCTGTGGGGATAAAATCGGAATTTTGCAAATGGAACAGCTGTTTCCCTTAATCCTGCTGCAGTCTGTACTTAACCACTCGGCTTCCTGCCACTGGAGGGAACATTTTAGTTTTTGTTGGAGAATAAAATAACTACTCCAAATAGGTTAAAACAGCCTGGGGAATCTACTCTCTAGCCTACTACAGCCTAGAATGATCATTTTTCTTGGAATGAAAGCAATGATTTGATTTGTGCTTTTAGTTAAAACATAGCCTATTTATAATGTGTTTTAGCCTTGTTAATTTGGTTGGGCCCTTACATTTTGTACTGTACATATGATTTTCAGCTAAATTATTGCTTGTCTAGGCTCAAGAGACAAAAGCACTCACAAATATATTGTCCTGTTGAAATTTCAGGTGATCTTTGATTTTGACCATACTGCTAGTGGCTGTAGTTCTGATTTTTGGGCTGTCTGAATGAATGAATGGAACAGTAAAAGGTAGCCAGGCACATGTATGGTGGCTTATATAGTGTCCATCTGTTCAGAAGGATCCATCATTAGCTCAGGATGGGCTATATGTCACTATCCACTATATGTAAAAATATAGATATGAATTGAAGAAATTCTACTGTCTATTAAAAAGGACACCATTGTCAAGATTATAGTCCCAGAATAATGCACAATATTTCAGTGCACCAGAGGCCATCGCTTCAGATTAGGTGAACAGAACTTTCATTACAAGCAGGGTAGGTGGTTATTCATGGTGAGGCTATGAGGTTGGGTAATGCCCATGCCCTGTGGAGGTTTACTGATGTTTTGCATGTAATGGGTTGTCTTGTGTGGGGGCGATAAATAGTAAAAAAATACCTTTGCTTTGGCAATTATGGGAATCACAGTGGCCAAATGAGTTGAATCATGCATCATTGAGAACCACATGACTGTGTGGGTGCTTACATTGTTTGCTCTTGTTTACTCATGTAGAATTGTTTCTGCACAAAGGACCCCAACTAGATTCAGTCCTGAATACAGAATGCTTTAGAACATCGCTATAAATTGTGTCTTGCACATCAAGCCATTGCGCAAATAATCTATCCCTCATATATATGGAAATTCCAGTCACAGTTCCATTGTCAGGCATGACTGCATTGCAGGCCCGGAGGACAGGAAACAAATGTAAATAGCAGTGTTAAATTCTATTACTTAAATGACTTAAAATGTTTAATTTCCTTTTTCCAGACTTGCCAAGACCTCTGCTAGTTCCCCATGGCAGCTGCTCAAACCTTCAATTTGAACTGTGACCCTGGAAATTTCCATAGACTCCAGTCTTTCCCCTCTGAGTCTGTGACGTACAGTTGTAAAATGGGAAGTGTAAGCAGCCTAATTGACAAGCAAGACTTCCCACATGATGGATTTAACTTAGACTTTAAGCCATTTCCAGAGCCCAGTGGCCCAGGAAATGTTCTTAAGAGGGGACTGCACCAGAAGGAGTTTCTGAGCTACTTGAACATCACAAAGAAAGAAGGTAAAAATAAAAAATTCCCCTCTGGCTTGGGATTCAGAAGAGAACATAGTGTGGAAGGAGGGGAGAATGACTATCCTGTATTCTATCACAAAGATCACCGGGGGACAGAGTTTAGCAAGTCGTCCCTCCCGGAGAGAGGGCACTTGGATAAGGTCAGTACCATTCATCAGGAATCCAAAAACTGTCATCCTAACCTCTCACACTACCCATAGACTGTTCTGCAGCACAGCAGAAAAGCAGTGGTGTATTAGCCATTCAGCCATAGTTGTATAAATACCTTGGACAGCAAATACATTTTTACCCCAAATCTCACTGACTTCCAAGCTAAGCTTTCAGGTGTATATAGGAGAGCAAATAGATATTCTCCCCAAATCTCATCATAATTAGCTTTCAGGTACATCTAGAAGAGCGGTGGGGTTATGTTGTTCAGACAGTCAGAGGGCAGGTCAGTGGCTCATCTTAAGGGTATAATGAATTTACCAGCAACTACATTAAGTACCAGGTTACAAAGTCAGATCCTCTAAGGGTAATCTCAGACTACAGATTTTGGTTAAGGACAGGTTCATAATGGTTTTGGGTCACATACATTTTAATCAATAGGCAGCGCTATAGGTAAATCACTTCTGTCCTTATAATGCTGCCATGCATGGCCTCTCTGAAGACTGTTTTTGCAGGGGTGGGGGATAATACAGGGGCCCAATTATATCCGAATTAGGCTTCTATAAGTTAATCATTAATAACACAAACTGCAATAAAATGGTGCTGTTTTAGAGAATAATGTTTTTAACTTCTTTACAGTCTCGCTTTGGACCTTCTGCCTTGAAGTCTTCAAATGTAAAGACCTTCATGTCTATTCAGAGCTTATATCAGTCTGGAAACAAACTATCCAAAAGCAATGGCAGTCTGAACACACTGGGCTGTGTGGGAAGTCCGCCCTGCAGAGGTCCCTTACAGCCATGCAATAGTCAGTCAAATAATCAAAGTGAAAGTGGAAATGATGAAGAGGATGACAGTCTGTCTGATTCAAGACAAAACTCCATTAACAGTTTAAACTCTTACAGCCCTGGCTTTAGTGTAGCAAGGGGTCAAATAAGTGCTTCCTTGGGACAAATTAATCACATTGGAGGATCGTTGGACCGGGCTTCACGCGTAATGCGCGAAACCGTGGCTGGTGAGAAAAGTACTTTCTCATGCAGAAGTATGGCCACTCTGAGCCGTCTGTGTTCTGGGGAGCCTCCGCCACCCTATGAGTACTCTCAGTCAGTGGAGGATGTAGCACGCCAGCTGGAGGAGAAGCTTTATGAGAAAGGGATGGAGGCACGGCAGTTGAGGAAGAACGCAAGCGATAGTGATGATCCTTTTACTCAGGTTAGTGCTTGATAATAAGTCTATGAAACCATTCTCTTTTTCCAAATTGTTAATGATTTTATGCATTATCATTAGGTTAAGAAATATTTTAAGGTTCTGGGGTGTCATTTAACTGATTTTTTTTGCCTCCAATTGAAAGGACATACTAATAATGTCCCATTTTAACTTATAACACAGTGGCCATATATATGCACCTGTACCAAGGTAGGGTTGCTAGATACTTTAGTGTGCACCATGAAAATCCCCTTCCATGAAATGGTTTGGTATATCCTTATATATCCTTCACTTGTGATTTTTCTGACAATAACCCTGCAGAGGAATTATGATTCATATTTTTGTGAACTGTAAAAACTTGAATATATAGTACAAAGACACAAAGGATTGTGAATATTTTTGAAAAATAGTGTTGTTTGTGAGTCACATTTATTTCTGACTGACCCTAAAATAAGGTTAAGACTGACTCTTAGTCATCAGTAACACTTTTATGAAGGGCCAAGAGGCACTTGTCTGTATTTTGTGAGATAGCTCTGGTGAGTAACTATAGTGTCAGTGATTGAAGTAGTGTGAATGATGCATGATCACCCGGCTGCCACAGATGCTTTGATAGAGATGATGCTTGAAAGGCACAGAGGCCCCTCGGCAATGGTTTTAATGATAAATGCACCCTTTTATGTGTTTGATTTCTTATAGAAACAAGAAGTGTTTACTTAAGTGTATTGTGTTTGTTCTTTAATGTGCATTTGGTACTGTACATTCCAGTTATAATCCATCTATGTATCAGTCTGAAATATTGCACCACATACTTTCCCACTAAATATGTAAAAGTAATAAGGTATCACTGTAAAATGTAAGAATCTTCAGAGTTCCAAGACCTTGTAAAAGCATAAGGCTCCAGGCTGAGTTACAAATGTCAGAGAACCCTTGAATCTTTGTATTTTCACATAGGAGGTGCATTATATTTATAATATTGAAGTTCCACTGAGTCCTCATTTTCTAAAGTTAATTACATTCACTCTAATAAGCAACCCCCCTTTCCACCATATTATTGGATTTTTGCTTAAGCACTGGAATGCGCAGAAGTTGACATGTAAAAAAGTTCACGTTACACAATATCTTGCCAGACATGATGTACAAGATTTATATTTATGTTCTGTTACCCCCTGGGAACCCTCACAGGTGTTTGAAGACAAGCGTAGGCTTTGGATGGAAGAGCTGGATGAGCTGAAACAGATGTACATGTCTAAGTTGCAGCAGATTTCCCAGCAGGCTCTACGCAGCCAAAGAGCCCTACAGTTGCAGTTATACAAAGTGCAGCAGGAGAAGAAGCGACTTCAGGAGGAGCTTAATACCCTGAGGGGAGAGAGCGAGGAGTTGAGACAAAAACAATCCCAGTCAGATAATTCTGGCCCAAAATTGGAGGACTCAAAGTGGGAGGTAAGATTAGAAACATAATGGTTTATGGTACTTTAACAGACATTATTATTATTATTAACATTTATTTATAAAGCACCAACATATTCAGCAGTGCTGTACAATAAGTGGGTTTTATACATTGGACATACAGAGTAACATATAAAGCAATCAATAACCAATACAAGAGGTGAAGAGACTACCAGACCTAAAAGCCCAGATAAGATAATTGAAACTCTTACTGAAGTCCATGCTGCATTGGTATAAAAAGCCATACAATTCTTAAACTTAATTTGTATGTGGGAATCGGGCCCAGACTGGGAATCTGTGAAATCTGGCAAATGCCAGAGGGCTGGTGTAAGATTCTATAGACACTCACTATTTAGTGGGCTGGGGGGGGGGGGGGGGCTGTTTGGGCCTCTGTGTACTATTTTGTACACTGTGTACCTATTTTTTGTATCCCAGTCAAGACCTGGTGTGAATCAATTTTTTATTACTGTTAAAAAAAAAAATAAATACCTTCTGACCAGCTCGTTTAAATGGTGTTTGGCCAATGCATTTCAGCAAATTTGTACCAGTGAGATCTCCATCTTTTAACAATCATGTCCCAGTCTTAGGCTAATGGCACATGGGGCAGTTTTGTTGCATTGCCCCTGGTTCATTTTATTCACCCTCATCATGAGGCATCAGAACAGCAAAAATCTCCCCTTATTGCTCATTGTTGCTGTCTAGTCAAATCAGGTAAACACATTTTCTGGTGAAAATCACTTGAATATTCTCTGTACTGGTGTTTTCTAATGTTTCCCATAGACAGCAATTGGAGGAGAGTCAGGGTGTATTGACTCTGCATTTTGAGAAAGAAACGAGCTGTGACATAAGTGTTATGTGTTAGGTGATCAAGCGTTGTATACCGTAAAGTAACGCATAGCCTCTTTATCTTTTGCCTCCCACACAGATCTCTCAGAAAGCTGGTGAGATTTCTCTCCTTAAGCAGCAGCTGAGAGACTCGCAAGCAGAGATCAATGTAAAGCTTGGGGAAGTGGTCAGTCTGAAGACACAGCTTCGGGAGGCAAAAGCCCTGGTAAAGGAAAAAGAGAAGGAATCTGATGAACTCTCCACTCGCCTCCAGGTTTTAGAGGATGCCAAAAGCCAAGCTCCAGTAGATTTGCCAAGAGATAGCTCAGACACTATAGACCTAGAGCGCCTACGGGCAGAGCTAATGCTTGAAAGGCGTCAGAATGAAGCCCAGATGTTGACCTTTGAGACTGAACGAAAAGTCTGGAAGGAGGAAAAGGAAAAAGTGCTGAGGTACCAAAAGGAGATACAGTCTAGCTACCTGGAGATGTATCATCGCAATCAGGCTCTTGAGAGGCAGGTCCTAGAATTAAGGCAGGGTGTGGGACAGTCCCCGAGCTCTTCTGGCATCTGGATGGACACAGTGGAAACATGAACATGGAACCAACCAGGAAAGTTTCTCTATCATGGCAGGACTGCTATTGGATGAGGGATAAGACTGATATCCTCACACACAGATATGAAGCCATGTTGAAACGTTATGGTGGTGTATTGGCAGCAGTGATCGGTGTGACCATCACTTAGACTCTGAAATACATTTTGACTTGGTTTCTACTTAAAGTGACAATATGTGTTGCCATTTGACAAAATACCAGAGCTATGACTACTGCTCAAATAGGCCAAGTTAAAGAGAGACTTGCTGGATCTTTGGAGTAGGATGGGAACCATGTTCTGTTACATTTATGAAATCAGCATTGTAAACAAGCTAAATTATTTTCAGTAGGTGACCTCTTAAGAAATGACACCTGTAGTATATAAATATAAGTATTTTCAGTAGTGTGAATTGGTTTTGCACTAATGTGTTTATATTAAATGAAACAAGCGACTGAGACGAATGTTTTACAGAGCATTTTATTGCCTGTTAAAATTCCCCTAAGACTCTAGGGAGAATTATGCTATTCCATGCAGTCTTGTGGGCAAGGTGTGCTTTCATAATCTATGTATGCACCAGTATTGTGTGCTGCCTACCTAACTAGAAACGATGTTGGGTGCTAGAGTGCCAAAAAGTGCTGTATCAGTCCAAGAGGCAACAGTAATAATCACTGCCCTTGCAGTGTCCAGATTGGTGTACCCCTTGGGCCTCCATTTATTTAGTTCAGTTGAGCAGAACTTGTTGCTCATAATAAGTTTCCAAAGGCTTTAGAAGAAAAGAAGGAGGTACGCTCTCTGCCTATTCCATGTTATGACATCAGCCTTCATTACAGGGCGCAGTCTGTTTATATTTGGGCACACTGTACAGATGGCACCGTGATTTTTTAAGGGATTGCTCTGGTGACTTTAGAGGCAATAGGTATGTTTAGAAAGATGTTTTACAGTGAAAACCCTTAGGGAGAATGGTAGGTGTCTGTATAATGCATCTGTTATTGCAGCACTTTATTCTTGTTACTCACTGCAGCACTCAAAACTAGAAAGGAATTTGATCTGATCTGCAGACAGACTTGGACAGACTTGGACTTTTAGGAGCTCTTCAGCATTTTAGTGCACACCCAGCATCAGACAACTGTACCCAGTAGAGGTACACAGTGAGGTGCAGAACTTTTAGGGCAATGGCACACAGAGCTATTTGTAACCCGCAGTACAAAAATGCGCTACCACAGGCGTCAGATCTCCTAAAAATTCCATCCCCTTGGTTAACAAATGAATCGCTGCAAGTAAATGACATTACTCACAGCAATTCAGCACAATCATGGGAAAGTACTATCCAGTGCGCTAACATTTGCTTTGCCGCAAGTAAATACATTACAGCAATCCTGCTTTATCGCAGGGGAATGCCCTCTTTCACATTTTCCCGTGATTAAGTCAGATCTCTGCAAGTGATGTAATTTAATTGTGGTGATTCCAATGTTAGTGAAGGGGATGGCATTTTCAGGAGCCTTGTCACCTGCGGTAGCACATTTTTACTGTAGGAGACAAATCTCTCGGTGTTTTTGCCTTTAGGGCAAAAAGAAGGCATTTTTTCCACAATTAAGCTGAATTGCTGCGAGAAATGTAACTTACTTGCAGCAATTCAAGTGTTAGAGAAGGAATTGCAATTTCAGGAGATTTGCCACCTGCAGTAACACATTTTTACCATGGGAGACAAATCTCCCTGTGTGCCATTGCCCTAGAAGAGTAGCTGCAGTGAGTTAGACTTGTAAGTAAGGAGTAGGCCCCTGCAACTTGAGCTTCACTGTGTGGCTGATGTGCATCTTGGATGCATAATTGATGCCTACTTGTTGCCACCTGAATTTTGTAATGTTACTATTGCTTTTATCACTCAGGGGAAGGGGGTTATAGCTAATACCTATGTCATTGACAAAGCTGGATCTTTTATATATTCAAAGTGTTGAACAGATTTGAATATCTAAGTGGAACTAGCAGCATAATTACATGTATATAGTGACCGGAGCATAATTCATTCTATGTTCAAAATTCCTGACGACTGACAAATGCGGTCAGTCTTCTAACTTAATACAGACAAAACCTAAAATACCTCCCTTATAATGCTTGTTTTTGTAAATATGATTAGTGCTTGTAACACACAGAGGCATCATTATTATGTTTACATCTATGGGATGCCCTTGAATGCATGTGCATGTTTCTCCACTCACAGCCTAGGAATGGTGGCAAAACGGCAGGCCTGTTTTGCCAAGTACAGCAATTCACATGGTACAGTTCTGGCATTTACAATCCATATAAATTGTAGGAATAGACAACAAATCTTCCAAGCATCTCTCAGGGCTGACTCTCAGCCTGCACATAAATACAGGCCGAGACTAAGACCCTACGCTGGAATCAGCTTTTCCCCAGCCACTATGTTGACCCGGGCGCAGGCACACAGTAGATTTAAATGCAGTAACACACAAGTATGCATTTCAGGCCAAAATCTGCACCGTGTGTCTGTACTTGCACTGGTACCGGGTGCAGACACAGGGGAAGGCTGATGTTTATTCACAGGCTGAGAATCTGCCCCCCATGTGGCATTAGCCTTATAGTTTATACAAACAGGAATGCAAATGGTTGCTTATTACTATTCTCTCTCTGTTATCTGTGAGCTGTGACTCACTGCTGGTGGTTGTCTGTATCTCCCAGAATCCCAGTGCACCATTTATCTGGGAGGTGGGTTTTACAGCGGCTGGAGAGCCACAGGTTGCAAGTGGCCACTTTATTTTTGTGGTTTTGCAAACCAGGGAGGAGATGCTGGTCTGCTTGCTGGCACTTGCATAACATTTATGAAGTATCATTTTCCATTGTGCTTTTATGACAGTTTTTATTTTTTTTTCAATGTGAACCAATTATTTGTCATGTATTACAAATAAATTGGGTTTTTTTTTATTCATAATTATGAATGAGACTCATTTCTTGTGTCAGAATGAGGAGAAAAAACAGTAAGTATAAAACAAGGATACTTAATGTAGTGCAACTTTTATAAGTACACATGGATGTCCTCAATTAGACATTAAAATAACTGATAAAAACTCTTTATTTTTACAGGAATGTAATTTAGATGGAAAGTTTGTATAACTTAATAGTCTTATAGCCTAGGGTCGCTGCATCTCTTCCAGTAACCAAAAAACCCTTTCCACATGCCGGGCTAGCAATCTGTGAGTTCTGGCAATGCCAGAGGGGCTGCTGTAAATGCCATAGACAATTACTATATAGTGGGCTGTCAGGGGGTTGTTTTGGGCCCCTCTGTATCTGAAATGTCAGGGTCTATTTTGTATACCAGTCTGGGCCTGCCCTTCCAATTCAACCTTTTCTTATCTGCGTTCCTTGGCATAGCCCTCTTTCAGATTCTAGCAATACACACACCAGTACCCTGCACCCTTAGATGGCACATACACCATAGCCCAGAGCAAATTAAGTAGAGGCTCACACCAGTGAAAACCTGAATTTTGACAAGGGGCTGCTGGCTGTGGGAAGTGGAACAGTAGCCCTATGACACATGAGTTCATAAATTAAGGGATTTATTTCTGAGCTTTCCTTTCACATCTATCACCTATAAACTGTCAATTCAAATTGTAGACAAATCCAGTGCTAACTAGAAACCACTTTTTTTAGATACAAGCAAATTACATGATTTGGCCACAATGACATTAGAGCAAATGTTAACATTATGCAAAGTAGCAACATTCCACCCATTCTTATGTGCTTCGGATGTGCCGCTGGAGTCGGATTCATTGCATTCTTGCCCTAGTATCAAGGTAGAGCAATGTACCTAATGTCCCACAGATTTCCTGTGTGTGTGTTTCTTGCTCGTCAGTGTTCTCTCACCTTGGTAGCAGCAAGTGCCGGCTTGTTGCCCACAGCTGCAGGGAGATGGAGGCCTGGGATCTGAGAGTAAAACATTGTGGGTGGCACCAAAACTTGGCAGAAGAAGCAGAAACTGAGCCCAGCTGTTTCTTGACTCCCACCAAATGCGCCGGAAAAGTTTCATCACATGCCCAAAAATGTCATTAATTGGCTGATTCTAAATGAGCGTTGGATACAATCTCCCCATGAGCAGCTTGGAACCTGGGTGTCTGATTCACCACCATTTCATTTCTTTAAATCAATTGCTGTGGGGTAATACTGGCTGGCATGGATTTGCTTGACAAGGCAACCGTCCACCTTGGCTGGCCAAAAAAACAGTATGTCCATACAGCTGTCTGTCCCCTTTGCACTATACTGAAAAAAGACTGATGTAGCTTTTTTTGCCAAATAAATACATTTTATAAATGTCATTTTTACCACTCAGTAACAAATACCAGTGTTGTCAGATTTACCAATCTCTGTTCCATGCTGGCATTAAACATCCCAGTGGGTAAAAGGTTTTTCCAAATTGGTAATTCCCCATAAACTAGCAATAAAATGCTTGTTATTACTTAGGGATTAACAACTCAGAGAGGTTCAGTTCATAGCAGACACTGAGCTCTAACACCCCATAGAACACATTCTGAAGAATTGCTACATTATTCTGTTTTCACGGTCAGGGAAATGTCTGGGAATTCAGGGTCCATGCACTCCCCATTATGTTACAATAATGGAGACAATTATTATCATGCCAAAGCATGTTTGTCTTAAAAAGAAGGTCATAAATGAAGTTATGACCGTAAGCATAGCCTTGCCTAAATCCGTTCTGCTCCCTACCCCCCACACCTTTCTTGTGCATTGAGGGTTTGATAGGTTGTTGCTGGATTCCAGAAAAGACTGACCCTGTTCTAAAGGCAAAGGGTTGCCAGGTCTTGGTAAATGAACCTGTGTGGTCTTTGTTTACATTCTGCATAAAGGCAATTGTCCCTCTTGTGAATCAAATACCATTGCCGTACATCAAGACTATACTGTTAGAAACACAAAATAGATTATACAGATGGGAATCCCTCTGACTTCCCCAGTTTATCCATATTAAATCTGCCCATCATTGATGTTATGTATGTTACTAAATGTCCTTTTCCTAGCAATTGGTCTTCATGATTTATTTTTAATAGTTTTTGAATTATTTGCCTTCCCTTGTACTTCTTTTCAGCTTTTAAATGGGGGTCAATGAACCTGGCAGCCAAAAAATTACTGCTCATTAGTAAACACTTATGATTTATTTAGGTTAGCATTTACTTTTGTTACTTTTACATTCCTTTCTATTCAGTCCCTCTCCTATTCATATTCCAGTATCATTTAAACTACTGCATGGTTGCTAAGGAAAACTAAGCCCTAGAAACCAGGCTGAAGTTCCAAACTGATAATAAATGGGAATCAAACTTGACATTTCAAAGTATGTACATATCATGGCCATTCAGGAGCAGAGCCCCCCTCCCAGCCTTTATTTTAACACTATGAATAGTGTCGGACTGGCCCACCAGGATACCAGGAAAACTCCAGGTGTCAGTGGGCCCTCTTGCTTCCAACTATTTAGCCTAATTCATGGTCATTCCCTATTTCTGTATGGGAACAAGGAAGCTTGATAGATGGAAGAATAGTGTATAGTATGTAGGAGGAGAGGAGGAATTAAAGTTTTGAGAGTGGGCCCATTGTCCAGGGTTTTCTGGTGGGCCCTGCCATCTCAGTCCAACACTGACTATGAATGAATACTGTACAAGGCGTAGCTTTGATCACCTTGCGAATTCATCTGTCATGCATTTGCCAGACCCATGGGTGCAGCCTGATTTATCTGCTAGTTATACATAAGGTTAATGTAATTTACTGGAATTCTTTCACCTTCTGTCTCTTGTCTTCCAAACAGTTTTGGAATGAGATTCACTTTTAAAACTTGGACTTTGCTGGTTAAAATAGTAAGAGAGAGTGGATATATATAGCTTGGAATGCTGAACAGGGAGCAACAGCTGAGCACTATTTAATGGCAGAAGGGCGCACACAGCATAAGGATACTAAGGCAAAACTGCATGGAATTTGGTATCCAGTGGGAAGCAATAGGGTTGATTGAACATGAGACACATACACTTGCAGAGGACACGCTAATATAACACACACACACACACACACATATAGTGAAGCCTGAATATTCCCCTTAGAATGGAATAATATTGCCTCTTTCTTCATGGGTTATAAAATGTAAATATCCCATAAACATACTGATGGCATTGGTTACAGACATATTTCTAAGCTTCAGGATGTTCCAGTGAGAACACTCACCATAAAACCGGCCATGACCAGGTGCTCCTCGCAAGATTTCTGACAGAGGAATCAAAAGAATAATCAGAAGAGTTGTCCAAGAGCCAAGGATCACTCATGGAGAGCTTCAGAAAGACCTTGATATAGCAGGTACAGAAAACAATAAGTAATGCACTCAACCGACATGGCCTCTATGCACGCTCACCGTGCAAGACTCCAATGCTGAAGAAAAAGCATGTTGAGGCTCATCTAAAGTTTGCTGCACAACAATTTGACAAGCCAATGAAATTCTGGAAGAATATAGTCTGCTCAGATTAGACCAAAACTGAACTCTTTGGATGTGGATGGAGCAATGTATCGAGACATTCTGTAGGCTATTTGTATATTTTGTTATAGGCTCATGGTTCCCATATAGTGGTGAGTACTCACTGTCACCATTATCTGCATAGCCAAGGATTATATGTAACAGGTGCTGGGTTTCTGTATTAAGCTAACACTCAATAGAGGGTTTACATTCTCTTTGTTTTCTGATGCTAAGGGATTCTCCAATGAGAAGTACTAGGTCAGCCATCTTGCTGTTCTGTAGCACTGGGGGATTACCAGGAGGGCAGATGTAGTGCTGTTTAGTTATTTACAGATATAATTCTGTTTAATCTTAAATACCAACAACAGGGTGTGTGCTGAGGAGGCAGGATTCTAAGTGAAGGATCCCCTTGCGGCTGGCCTTGGAATACTAGGAAAAAGCTTAATAAACTAGTCTCACTTAACTAAAGAATCCATCTCTAATATTGCTGGAATACATTACCCAACAAGATTTAACCCTTATGGGCTCATCAATTTCCAAGGTTGCAAATTTGAGTTTGTTTTTCTAAATCAAACTTGCATATCAAATGCTCACTTATTTATGTGGTAAACCAGTGCTGTCCAACTGGCGCCCACAGCCCCCCTCTGTGTGGCCACCAGCTGTCTGGCTGCTTTGATGGTGTAAACTTTAAATGGTATCAGTACTTAGACTGAGATTAACTGGCCCCCTGCATGGTTCACAAATCAGATTCAGGCTGTAATTCCCCTGTATTGTTTAAACATATGTAATCCCCTGTATTGTTCACCCACTGCATTGTTCACACCTCAGGCTCAGACTGTAATCTTCCACATTGTTAACCTCTTCACACTTCAGACTGTAGGAGCAGTGCCAGCATTGTGTCACTGTATGTACTACCTGTGTGTATGGCACACCCAGCATAGGGCAGGCAGAGTACGGAACACACGGGCAGGGTAGGGCAGGCAGAGTATGCCACACACAGGCAGCATAGGGCAGGAAGTGTATGGAACACACAGGCAGCATGGTCCCTAAGGTGTGTAAGTATGTACTTGGAGGCTGTTTGGGCCTCTGTGTACTTGAAATGCCAGGGCCTATTTTGAATCCCAGTCCGGATATGAATGGGCCTCCTGTAGACTCTGCTGCACAGTTTTTGGATCAAACACAAAAGAAAAAAAATAAGTTTCCCTAGATCTATTGCATTTGTTGGCACTGTATTTTATCAATATGAGGGCCACCCTGTGGATGTCATTCATTATAATGGATACAGACTGGATTCTTAGAAACCATTATTTTATTCCTTCTGCATTCTGCTTGTTCTTTTTCCAGTGGGACTGTCACTGCAGCTTATTCTCTCATTGTAAATGTTCCCAGGCGTTTCATGGAATTTTATATGGCAGAACACCATGAGCAGCAGAATGCATGGAAGAGAATATGAAATGGAACAGCTGCGCATAACTTATTCATGACAATTGCTGCTCAAGCCATGGCTGAAATTGATTCTGAGTATAAGGCTCAGCAGGACAGTAAGTAAGCAGGCATGGACTTCAGGAAAATGGGAAAGTCTGAAAAAAGGGGGTAATGTTTACAAGCAGAAATATCAGCCTTGATCAGTAAGGGCAGCATGTAACACTGCCCTTACAATGTTTCTGAATCACAGCTCTCATAAGACAGGCTTGTGTTTTAGTAAAACATAAGGTCTATAGGCCCTCCAACCTGCCAAAGATATTTCAGCTGTTGCATAGAATTGCTATGTATTACACCATGCCTGACAGGAATGAAGTACATTGAATGCTGGGAAATGAACGCCTGCCTTTTATTGTGTTAAATGGGAAAAGCTAGTGACTGCAACTGGGCCAGAAGGTACAGTAGCCCAAGCCAAAGGCACCCCCATAGCTGACCTGCGTTATTGCCTCTCAATGTGCTTTCTTTCTTGTCCATTAAACTCTGAACAGCGCTGGCTGTGCAATACTCATATGGCTGGAGTTAGAGAAGGCAGCATACTCCTAGTTCCAGCCCTGGAAAGACCTGGTACCCTGGGCTAGCCACCTCTTCTTCAAAAGACACACCAGCTTGGGGAACAGTTTGCTAAGCCCCGATGCTGCAATCTTTCTTCCTCCTTTAATAAAGGTGTGCTGAATATGTGTGTGGCTATGGTGAGCTCCTCATTGGGGTAATTTCCTTCTAAGAAACACAGAAAGGGGTTGTGGGAGCACTCCAAGGCTACACAGAGAATACAAATACAATGGAAGTGTGACTGATCTGGCCAAATTAACTACAAGCATACAAAAAGAGAGAAGGATTTATCAATGCACATTCCCCGGTCCTATCTATTTACCTCTGGTCATATTTTTCAAAGGCTGGCACTCCCGTGCACTGTTGCCATTCTTGACATGGGGGCTGGTTTGAGTCAGAGGGCTTAGTCACTCCCATGCCTTCAGCTTTTATAGAGAGAGATTACCAGGACCACATCTTGGTTCTACAGGCTTAATTTCCTTCTTAGATTAACAGTTCATATGCCCTTCATGGACATTTTTGGTGCACAGGAATACCCCTGGGAATGCAATATATACTCATTCCCTTTCTGTCGCCTACACTCAACTTCTGTTCTAGTTTTTCCCTCTTGATCCACTCACATTAACAGATTATATAGAAAAGCTAAAGAACTTTCTTGCATCATTCGATGTCTAAACAACTTAGAGTGCCACCTAGTGGATATATCATTTATTTATCTCCATTGTTTAGTATTAAGAAAAACTTAATTTTTTTTTTGTTTTCACCAATGGGCATGTAAACATGTACAAACAGGTTTTTAAAAATGTGCTATTACAATTAGTAATTAAAAAAGAAAGGGGATAATCACCAGGGGATGGCAATTTGTTAGACACCCCCAGTGATTATAATCAACAACTCAGGGCCAGTGCTCCTGTGTAATGAAAACTGCACTGGCCCAGGGCATGATGCTAGGAGCGCTATGTCATCATCTTCTGTCTCACAGTGATCCCCTTGTGGTTGCTGTACCCTGTGTCGGCTTTTTGCTCTACTACACATGCTCACTCAGAGCCAAGAACAAGAAAAAGACTGCAATGTGGTGCTCCTAGATTAGTACTTCAGGCAAGTGCAGTTTTAAGTCCACCCATATCTCAGGTAGGTGATCATAATCACTGATGGGGTGCCTAGAATTTTGGCACCCCAGAGAGATTACACCTCTCATTCTCCTTTAATAAAGGCCTAATGAAGATTGCATTGTAAAATGCCATTTTTTTTCCATTTATGGCTTTTATTCATCCAAAAGACATGCATGCCTTAGCTCCAGCACCAAGAGGTGTGTCTTAACATTGTTTGATAGCCTATGACTCCAAAGCAGTCCCCGATTGGCAATCTGTGGGTTCTGGCAGCTGCTGTAAGATGCCATATACAAATCATTATTTATTGAAATGCCAGGGCCTCTTTTGAAACACAGTCCAGATGTGCTCAAAATAATTTTCCTTGTGTAGAATTTAGCATTTTATTTGCTAGATATTTCATGACATTACCAGGGCAAAGTTTAGTTACCTAGAAAAATTTTATATCATTCTTTTTTTCAGAACAACATGGGCTTTTTAAATCTGCCTAAACATCATTTAATTGCACTTTAACAAGATTTTGATTGAAGTCAAACAGCTGTAGGGGCCAATTCCTGTTAACCCCGCTAAATGGCTACTAGGGGATATTTGCTGCATGTTTTCTTAGCCACCCACATGACGTGACAGCATGACCCATCAGCCAAATAAAGGGCCCTAATGGAAATGTGTCCTGAATAATAAAAAAAACCCACCAAAAAAAACCCAACATGCTTTATTTTCTTACCCTAAAACACTAATTGTTCACCTTGACCGCTCCCAGAATGAGCAGTTATCTTAAAGAGAGAATAGGCAGGAAAATAATCCATATATAACAAAAAATATTGGTCATTTATTTCGTAATATGTCTATATTCAAATTGAAAATTAACCTTCTTTGACCCATATCACTGTGCTATGGATATCTTGGGATACCAGGCAGGGGGACATAAATTTAGATCTGTACTCCAGCAAGTGTCAGTATCTGTTACAAAGAAGCTCCCCTTCCAAAATTAGGATCCATCTCCAAAAAACATTTCTTTAAAAAAATGGTGTTAACAGGCTCTGTTAATCAGTAAATGAACTGTAATTTCCTAACTGGCTCAGCCCTAGACAGAAGGGTTAGCTGACACATTACAGCAAACACTTTAATGTCCTCACAGTTTGTCTTTAGAGCTGCATGCAAAGTGTGTACGAAGAAATGTCTGGTACCATTTTCCTCACAGTATGCCAGAATGGTTAATGGAAAAGTATCCTCTAAAGTTGTCCAGATCAGTAGGGTAACGGAAGGGCTTGTACATCCTCTAGACATTCATCATATGCTTCCTGGTAATCCTCATGTGGTTTGATCAGTATCACACAGGTCGGGCGCTTGGAGCCAGCAGCTGCTCCTAGGTCCTGAAACAAGCGCAAATGTATCACCTTACACAAATATCAATACTATACTAGGATAGATGGCCAAGAATTAACTAATCATGTGTTAGAATTCAGAAATAGTTGAAGGCCTTAAAATAACAAGAAATTTGAAAAACTGGATATTTAGGCTACATTGGAGAGATGTCTTTAAAGTGACAACTGGCAGGGCATGGCTTCTCACTGACTAAACACTAAATATCAGATGTATATGGAAAAATAAAAATAAGCCAATTTAAGCTTGTTATAGAATAGAACATTACAAAATACAGGATCAAACCTTGGAGCATCTCACAATCATTTTTGTTACATTCTAATGTATTGTGTCTTTAACTAAAAACCTTGTCTATTTAAAATCTGTACTTTACTTAATTTCATATGCTAATGTGAAATGCCAGCATTTTTCTGGCAAAAGCAAACCCAACCCTTCCTAAACTGCCTACCAAAGCACCCATTGACTATAATAGCAGCAGATCAGAAGCGTGGTAGCACTTTCCATCCAAAAATGTTACGTTTGTGAGCAGTTTTTCACTGGAAAACAGACACTTTCACTTCCCACTAAAATTAATGGAAGCCAAAGGACATTGTCACCAGTGTTTCTATGTCTGCAGATATGTGTAATGCTTAACATTAGCATTCTATGTAGTGCTGCCTCTTGTTATACACAATGACTGGTTCCAGGAATATTTGACTGAGATTCTCAATAAATCACTCAGGTGGCAAAACACCTACAATGGTTTATGTGCCATTCCCTTACACAGTAAATGTTTGCTAGAAGTTTCTAACCAAGAAGAGTATTATGCACAATTGAGTAGGACTTTGTATAGGAGAATTTGTTTTTGCAATTTTGTTTTTAGAAGATCTGTCTATAAGTATTAGTTGTATGACAAAGGACTAAAGTAAAGAAATCACACTCATTTTGCAGTGACTAGATCTGGTAAATATAAGATGTTAGAAGACACCAGTAGTTTAAAGGCCCATTAGGATAGATTTGTGAAGAATCCCTATTTTTCTCCAATAGTACAGGTATGGGACCCATTATACAGAATGCTCAGGACCTGGGGGTTCTTGGATAAGGGATCTTTCCGTAATTTGGATCTCCATACCTTAAGTGTACTAAAAGATTATTTACTGTATATACTCGAGTATAAGCCAATCCGAATATAAGCCGAGGTACCTAATTTTACCTAAGAAACCTGGAAAAACTTATTGACTCGAGTATAAGCCTAGGGTGGGAAATGCAGCAGCTACTGCTAAGTTTTTTTTTTTTTTTTTTTTTTAACAGTCAGGCAAGTTTGGGAAGGCTAAGGAAGCTGCCATACTAAGTATCAAGTACTTGCCATCCTGCTGTGTGTGCTCCCATCGCAATGCAGCATGTCTCCCAGCACAACTGACAGCAAAGCTTCTATTTGTGAGAGTGCTCAGCCAGAATGGCAGTAGCTTCTGTGGAACTACACATCCCAGGAGGCCATTAATATGTAGGCAGGAGGGGAACATGAGCCGAGCCAGGAGCAAGATAACACTTCCCAAGGGCAGTTATACCCTCACTGTAGCCACATAGTCAGGTGTGTCCCCGATATATATATATAATTTGATATGACAAATCTATCATATCAAATTATATATGAATTATTGGCATGTCTGCTCCCAGGACTCTCCCTCTACCCTGCCATGGTTATGCTTCTGTATATGATTTTTTATCTGGAAACCTGGTATCCCCCATTTTTTTTTTTTTTTTTGAAACAGCTATAAGACCCCTTAGTGCTTTCTAAAAATTCGTTTTTTTAATTAAAATAATAACACCATGTTCTAGCAACTTGTAGGGGGTCTCCTGTACTTCATATCTTCACAAGCAAATCCTTATTACATGTGGAGTGGGCGGAGCTAGAAGTGATCAAGTTACACAGGGCGACCCGCACAGCGCCGCAGTCTCTTCCGGGGCACTGAGTGAGCTAGCCGGTTGCTGGAGCTCACAGCCCCCTCTGCCTGCAGCGGCCGGAGAGGGAGGTACGGGGGGGGGGCGGGATTTGCGAGCGTACGCACAGTGGGCGTGCGTGCACAACGAATTACAAAACCATATACTCGAGTATAAGCCGAGGATGACTTTTTCAGCACATTTTTGGCAACCACTGGTACACACTGAAATGAACTGTCAGTTTAGAAGAAAAGTGAAGGAAAAAGAATACTCACTGATTTGGATGGAACGTATGAATAAGGAATGCCGCGATCCTCACACATTACAGGGATGTGACAATACACCTCAATGGGAAGGGTGTCACCAGCCATTACTACAATCCTAAAAATATTCAGAAGTCAGAACTGTACAGTAAGCTACTATTACCGTGGAGGTTAATTGATGTTTCAGAAAAGGATAAGTGTTCTTACCCTTTCTCTCCTTTGTTGATGAACTTTTGTACTTCCTTCACTCCTCTGCGGATATTCTTTTGTTTTATGGCTGAAAGGGAAAATAGAGGGATCTTTAGGATACATCCATATTGTAGTAATTCTTCCAAAAACCTCTTGAACGGAATGGCATTGTTTATGCTTCTGATTATTACAGTGTGTACATATTTCAGAAAGCGGTGAATTCAAAAACCTCTATTACTGGCAGATTAAGTAAAAGGCATATCTATCATTTAATGGACAAGTATTTATGGTCTTATTGATGAAATGTTTAAGAAAGCAAGTCCTGCATTTTTTGCAGTTGTCCCTTGCAGGCAACCAGAGAGCCCTGCTGTGAGCTCTCTAAATGCTCTAGGCCAGAGATCCCCAACCTTTAATACTCGTGAGCCACATTCAAATGGAAAAAGTGTTGGGGAGCAACACAAGCATGGAAAATGGGGGTGCAAATAAGAGCTATAATTGGCTATTTGGTAGCCCCTATGTGGACTGGTAGCCTATAGAAGGCCCTGTTTGGCTTTACACTGGGTTTTATGCAACCAAAACTTGCCCCCACGCCAGAAATTAAAAAATAAGCACCTGCTTTGAGGCCACTGGGAGCAACATCTAAGGGGTTGGAGAGCAACATATTGCTCATGAACCACTGGTTGGGGATCACTGCTCTAGGCCCTCAGATGGCAGACCTGTGGTGAATCTTAGTGACACTGGTTCACAATAAAATGGAGGGGGGGGTCAAGTGTTCACAAGGGCTCCATAACAGTGCAGGCAGTGCTTTATATGAAGCCACAGTTGGTGGCAGGGTTTATGAATGGGGAAACCTCTCAAACATCCCTTTACAGTGACAGGAAGCAATTAAGCTTTGGCTGACTTTCAGCCGTTATAGTTCTGCTTATTAGGAATTATTGCATATTTTTCATTCATGTTAGCACTAGATTTTAGAAATTATGCCTAAAGCTCACTTTTAAAAGAACTGAACATATTCCTGTGAATTGAGTGTCACTAGCTAAAAGCCTCTACTGAATCCCTGCACAGGATTTCAGCGGAAGTCGAAGTTTATAATCGCTGTACATCGCAGTGACTGTATCCACATTTGTGCGCAAGAAGCCGGACTGACTGCTATCGCTTTTAAAACACATTTCAGACAAGATGCTCCAACAACAATTCACGGGATGTGTTAAACTCTAATTACAGCCCCACCATTCGCCTGAAAGAGCCAGCGGCCATTGAAGTAAGCATGGTACCTTTCTTTACACATTTGTATAGTTTCTTGGTGAGTTTGCGGCCCGCCAGCGGCTTAGCGATGGGGTTTAGATACGCCAACAGCTCATCGTAAGACTTGCTCGGCGTTTCGGGCACTTCCTCCGATTCCTCCTTCTTTGCTTTAGTCATTTCGCTAGATCACAGACGAGCAGGCTCAACGCACAACCACGTGTAACCGCGCACACTCGCACAACTGAGCACTTCCGTGTCCGGTGGGAGGGGCATATGCAAAGCAATCTGTGACTTGCGCTCTAGTCTCTGCGTAAGGAAAACTTCCGGCCATGAATATGCGGTATTGCAGAGAATATTGACTTTACTGTGGTGTATAGTTTGTATGTATGGTTAATATCTATAGTAGAAAGGAAATAAATTAATCATTGGTTAGAGAGATAGTTTCTTTCCAAGGGAAGGACCTAAAGCCCTCTAGTGGTGAGGTAGATACAAGTACAGGAAAGAGTCCAATCTGCAATGATAACGATAAATAATACCCATAATACCGGGACCCTCGTTGCGCTTTAGGAGTAAGGTCCTAAATAACGATAAACTCCAGTCTCTTTTGATATATCCAGCTAATTCTCATCCTGAGAAACACCATAACGTTTTTGTCTGGTAAACAAAATTGCCATTAAAGGGGGTTGTTCACCTTTCTGTTAACTCTTAGTATAATGTAGAGCAGTGATCCCCAACCAGTGGTTCATGAGCAACATGTTGCTCCCTAACCCCTTGGATGTTGCTCCCAGTGGCCTCAAAGCAGGTGCTTATTTATGAGTTTATGGTTAGGAGCCAAGGTTTTGTTGCATAAAACCCAGTGTAATTGGCAAACAGAGCCTTCTGTAGGCTTCCAGTCAACATAGGGGCTATCAAATAGCCAATTATAGCTCTCATTGGCACCTCCGGGAACTTTTTTCATGCTTGTGTTGCTCTCCAAAATTTTTTCCATTTGAATGTGGCTCACGGGTATAAAAGGTTGGGGAACCCTGATGTAGAGTGTAATATTCTCAGACAATTTGCAACTAGTCTTCATTTTTATTCTTTCTAGTTTTTTAGTTTCACTTTTTGTTCAGCAGCAATTTGGTTGCTAGGGTCCAAATTATCTTAGCAACCAGGGAGCTGTTTGAATGACAAATGATAAATGAACAGGAGAGGGCCTGAATAGAAAAATGAGGAATAAAAAGTAACAATAAAAATAAAACTGGAGCCTCACAGAGCAATAGTCTTTTGGCTGCCGGGGTCAGTGACCCCAATTTGAAAGCTGCAAAGAATAAAGGCCCCCATACACGGGCCGGTCCCTTGGACCGATTCGGCAGCTAATCGGCCTGTGTGTGGGCAGAAACGAGCAGCCTGGCCAACCGATATCTGGCCTGAAATTGGCCAGATATCGATCGGCCAGGTTAGAAAATCCAGTCGGCTCGGGGACCGCATGGGCTCGTTGATGCGGTCCCCGAACCGACTGCCCCATGGCCACAAATGTAATCCGATCGTTTGTAGCCACTGTACCCTATAAACATATAAATGGGCAGGGGCAGTTTTAAAGATAATATTCATTCATAAGATTTTGTGAAATCAAACATCCCCTGCTTAGCTCTTTTACTGCTACTACCTGTCAGGCCCAATACCGGGATAAAAACTAGTCAGTTTATGCAAGAGTAATTCTCATCAAGTCTAAGGACTTTCTTACCTGTAATTGCCAGTACATGGATAGAAACTAGTCAGTTTATTAAGGACATTTTCTACCTTAGTAATAAACATAGTAGTAGTAGTAAGTTGGGTTGAAAAAAGACAAACGTCCATCACGTTCAACCATAATGCCTATATATAACCTGCCTAACTGCTAGTTGATCCAGCGGAAGGCAAAAAAACCCCATCTGAAGCCTCTTAAATTTGCCGCAGAGGTGAAAAAATTCCTTCCTGACTCCAAGATGGCAATCGGACCAGTCCCTGGATCAACTTGTACTAAGAGCTATCTCCCATAACCCTGTATTCCCTCACTTGCTAAGAATCCATCCAGCCCCTTCTTAAAGTTATATAATGTATCAGCCAGCACAAAAGATTATTATTAGGCTGAATAAAGATTATTATTAGGCTGAATAAAGATTATTATTAGGCTGAATGGGCCCAGTGTTTGGCCATTTTATATGCAGTGAGCTCTGGGTCACATGGGCACCATTGTATCGATAGGGGTCTGCAGAGAGTTTTTTACTCTAGGGGTCACGTGTAACCATCGGCTCTTGTAGAACTGGTTCCAGTTATCCTCCATCTCTGCACAAATGGAAATTTCCATGGGGGGTCTAGGAATGAGACGAACCAGAGAAGGAAACCCAAAGAAACACTTGTCTTTCTCCACTAACTAAATAAGCTACTGGGACAATGAAAACAAAATTTAACTCAAGAAACCAAGGAGCAATGTGGGGGCCCATTCATTCAGCCTTGGCACTAGAGGGGCAGCAAGAATAGGGGGAACCATCCCAAAGGGTGCAGTAAAGCAAAGCAATTGTTGGTGTGGGTTAGAGGAGAACAACTGGAGTATGTACACTCAACAAGAATGTGTAAAGATGAACTCTCTGATCTGATCCAAGCGAAAACAGAACCAAGAGAATCTACTGCTCTCAAATGTAGGAAGGAATTTCTCAGAAGCATAATTACAACTTCTACCCAGTCTCCAGAGATTTGAGATTGGTACATTCTGCAACTGTAGCATCAAGCTGAACCCTGGTACAGTCTAACGTACAAAGGTCTATTCTATTCTGTGCTAGTCCCTTAAGCCATAGAGTCCAGTTCAACCCTGGCGCAGCTTGCTCTATGGAGATCTTATACAAGATGGTGTAATCCTTTCCTGGTTTCCCAACCATAGAATTTAGTTTAACCCAGGCACAGCTTAATGTACAGCGATAACCTGATTGTATCCTGTAACTCACTGCTGACTAGTAGAATGAATGTTATCCAGGTATTTTCTGTTCTGCAGCTCCAAGATCAGTGTAATTAGAATGAAGAGTGTGGGGGTTTCCAGACAGTTCCCTGAAATTCCATGACTGTTCCTTGTTTTACAGGTTCTCACAAAATTGTGACCGGGTGGGGCACTAGTGTCCTGTACACAGCAATAGTCATTGTCATCTATCTCACCATTTTTGTTAACTAGACTGTGTGTTGGTAATGCTTGAACCAATGGCTCTTTTGGCCTTTGTGCTCTTTGCCAAAACCAATAACATTTTAGACTTACCACTTTGTTTTGTGTGAGGCACAAATATGTCCTATCCATGAATACTGTATGAGACACCCAGCTTCCCTATGGACCTGATTACTATGAACAGAGAGGAGGAATTATACAGGGAACTCATGTATAATAACGAATAGCATAACCCCTACTGTTAATAAAGATATTGGAAGTTACTTAAGGGGCCATATAAAGACTCATGGCTGCAGGTCATGGTATACACTAACTGCTGAATAATTTGAGATCTATACCTTTCATTTAGCTATAATGTTGATTCTGCCACATTTTTCCTTGTAATGTGTTAAGGTTTGTCCCAGTCTCCTTTCCACCCCTACCAATATGATACAATTACCTGTACCTGCTGTTTAACTGTAGCAAAGGACATAGCAAGAGTAGTTTATACCAGGCCTAACCAGCACCATGCCCAGCCAGAGTCAAAAAATTCAACCCAGGTCTTGGGACATGTCAAAAGCTGCACCTTGACAATCAGCTGGAAGGTGTGTGGAAATCCAGAGTGGAGACAAGAACTCCCATCTGAATCCTTCCCAATGTGCCACTTGGTGTTAAGATGGAATTTCTTAGGGCAGCACAGACTTCCACTACTGCACCCATATGGTGTTTTGCAGGCCCTGGAACTGTGTGGGGGCAACCGCTGGGAATCCACCTGGCACGGATTTTTAAGGGAGGGGCAACCACTTAGCCGCTCACTGGCACTGGTTTGTTTCTGGGTCAACGAGTATGCCTACAGGAGAAGCCCAAGTGTGTTTTTGGAGGGGCAACCACTGAGGGGCCCACTGGCACTGGTTTTGCTTCCGGGTCAGGGAGTATCCCCGTAGCCCATACGTCTACTATGATAACTGGTGGTGGGCCTGCAAAGTGTGTTCTCTCTTAAATGGGAATGATTTGGGGCATTTTTGTTCAGTGAATTTATAGTAAAATTCCCCTTTTTTCCAAAAACTAATTATTTTGTCTGAGTGGTTATTATGATTACTGTCTTACATTGGTAGTTGATTGTTGGGGGTTTTGCTTTAGTGACAGGAGACCAATTACACACTACAGACCTTATACTCCAAATGGTTGCCGCTGAGAGAAATAGGGGAGATTGCTGGGAAATGGTGTTTGGGGATTTGTTTGTGGGTGTGTGAGGAAGAATTACATATTTGAAAGTCCACACCGCCTTCAGCGGAAAATTGTGGCGTTGCATATCCAATCTGTTATTATTAAATTATTATTAAATAAATTGGAGGTGCTTATGACACATGGATTGGACTCCAACTAATGTAGCCAGTGGGAAAGACACCTCCTATTGGACCGAATGAGTCATATAGTAGGGTTCTGAGGTCCTTGTATATCTATGTATTGTACCTTATTATATACCCCCATATCTGTATATGCATTGTACATACCTACACCGTGAGAGAAAAGAATACTACCAAAAACTTGATAAAATGCACCAGGAGTTGCATACCTACAGAGGAAGCAGACCCCGCAGCTGGGGAGCAAAAGGGGCCTGGAAAAGCTGTCATGCTAGGGGACTATTGGGGCAGTAATGTGTGGTTTTACAAGGGCCTTGGGAAGCATTGGATCATCTAAGAAGTGCCATTTTGAGATTAAAGTGGACCTGTCACACAGACATAAAAAGCTGTATAATAAAAGCCCTTTTCAAATTAAACAAGAAACCCAAAATAATTTTTTTATCACCACATCCATACCCATTATAAAAGGATTTAAAAATCCCAGCTGTCAGTCTTATTGCCTGCCCGCCTCTATGCCTTAGGCATATTCAGAACTTCTTAGATGTTGCTGCACTCACATTCCCCCTCCCTCCTCACCATGTAATTATGTAACCAGTGCATGGATATTGGGTATCAGGTCCCCCCATACTGGCACAGAAACAAGATTTTGGCAGGATGCAATGCCTGCTTTGAGAAGTGTCCACAAAATGGTGCCGGCCTGCTTGCTGCAATTGTGAATTCCAAGGCTGAAGAAAATAAGATTAAAATAATTTATACAGTGTAAGTAAAGTTTATTTTGCTTGACAAACACAAGAGAAAACAATTTGGAATTATTTCTCAAGGTGACAGGTCCCCTTTAAAGTTCTATTTAGAAATTCCACTGAATAAGGTTTAAACAGTTCTCAAGTGACATTAAGATAGAACTTATATAGGTCATGTGAGTTTCACACAGGCGGAGGACTTATAGTTACACCACTTTGCACCAGCCCATGTACTTCTGTAGAAACAGCACAAAGTCTTATTGCATTTCTTCATCTCTTGAGTGAAAAGCCAAACTTTAAACAAAAAGCCAACTTTTCACTCTGCTTTGCATGTGCTGGCCCAGGGCGACAGAAGATGGCTCTGTTGTGCTTAAACAGAGATATGCTTTGGTGGATAACCTCACTGCATCAAAGGTGGACCCAAAACCTGCACTGTTTTTAAGGACCACAGAAAGGGTTGGAACCATAGAATTACAGAATTATATCTGGGAATTAGATCAGAATAGAGCAATGTATTTAAGGTGTTTTATTAGAATATTAGCAGCACTATGGTGGGCATCAAAGAAACATAGCTGATGAACTTTGTGACACAGGGGTAAACTTTAGAATTTGACCATATTTAAAAGCGAAAGTGCAGAAGATTTTTTTACATTCTTAAATATGGAGGATTAGGGAGCAGCTGAAACAAGTGCATGGTAAGTCTAAACGCTCAACCCCTAGTGGCACTCTCTAAGTGTTTATTGTACAGGATAACCACCACAGCATCTGCCAAAAAACTAAATGTGCGCATGTTCCTTCTACCTGCCAGTCGCCAGAAAGCTTTTAAGCTAGGGAGATAGGCGGCACTAGTGGTAGGCAGCAGAAGAATGTGCAAAGCAATCAATAGGAGAAGAAGAAAACTGTGTCGATTAAGCAGCATGTGGGGGTTCAGACAAGGAACCAAGCCAAGTAGTATTGCCATGGATCCAAATACTTCTTGGCCCACCTCTGGCTTTCATCTTAAAAGGGACCTGCCACCCTGACAAAAAAACAAAACAAAAAGGTATAATAAAAGTCCTTTGCTAGTTAAACATAAAATCCAAATTCCTTTAAAAAAAAAAAAAATCATACCTGTTATAAATGTATTTAAAAATCTTAGCTGTCAATCATATTGACTGTAGGACAGTCAATTACTTTAACTTTCCATTCTGCACTTCCTATATATCACTGCACTCCTCATATTCCCCCTACCTCCTAAAGGTCTATCACTGTGTATACTGTACATGGGTATCAGGTCTCTCATTCTGACACATAACACAAGATTTGGGGTGACACAATGCCTAAATAACAGTGCCACAAAATGGTGCTTGCCAGCTTGCTGTAATTGTGAATTTCAAGACTAAAGGAAACAATATTTAATGATTTATATAGTGTACGTAAAGTTTATTTTTATTTTGCATGACTAACATGATAGAAAAGGATTTAGAATTATTTATTATTATTTTCTTTAATGATTTTTAAAGAAAGGCTACATTTTTACGACAGCTGGGGTTAACAGTCAAAAGATGCAAAACAAGATATTTAGGAGACAGACGGGAACCAACACACAAATAAATACCAAACACAGGGGAGTCCACAATAGTGCAAACAACAAACTATACAGTCCATTATCTACACTAACAGCGTAATGCAGAACACTGCAGATGAAATGCAGCAGACAAACATAGTTAAATTCATTGATGAGTCTTACAAAACTAATATTTACTCTATTTTTACAAACAAAATCAGCCTTGTTGAAAACAAACATATTACAAGGCTGAAACATGAATGGATAGAAAAGCCTTCGGATTTTATAACTGGAACCTGTACATTATCAAGAGCCAGTAACAACAAAAATATAAAATATTTGACCTGATATAGTATTTATTTCTATCCTGGCTATATAATAATGCTTTTATTGTTACTACTAAGACTGCTGTACTCAGCCATCTTTATCTAAACCTCTCTGTCCAGTTCAGTTGTGTTCAATGGAACTTTAGAGCGTATTCATTAACTGCCCACAAAAGCTCTGCCAATAGAAATTATAGATACCTTTAAAAAGTGACACTATCATCAAAAAAATATTTTTATTTGCCTTAAAACAATGTATATAGTTTAGTGAATGAGAAAAGGAATTGATTTATTTTTAAAAGAGAACTAAAGTTAAAAATGTTAGACATCCCCTTAAATTATAATGACCTGATACCCCAGGCCAGTGTTCCTTTTAGCAGAAAACTGCTCAGGCCAGGGGTATTTCCATAGAAGCTGATCCTCCACAATCTTCTTCCTTTTCTGTCTTCTTTTCTTGAGGCCTAGGCATACAAATGACTGAGAAGACAATATTTACAGTGGTTACTTGATTCATATGTTTTAGTAGGGGAGTATGCCAATGCAAAACTATTTTTGCCAGAATCTCTGTGCCATCACCCTAAAAAGCACATTGGCTATATAGCATACTCAACTTTTTTTTTTTTTTTTAATCTCCTCAGCCTCTACAACAGTTGTTATAGATTGAACAGTGACCATGCCTATACCAAAATCAAAGACTGGAAGGAAGTATGATGAAAAATATTCCCTTATGCAGCTAGTAAGCTATATAGTTATAGTTAAATGTATATAGTTAAATGTATTTTTATTTACTGATGTTACGGTCCATTTAAATATGAGTTCTGCCAACGAGCAAAAATAACAGCTTGAAATCACTTACTAAAGCATTGTCTATAAATAGACAGTGGGGGGGGGAAGATTAACACAGGCTAAAGAATTCTCACATATTTCCAAAGAACTGAAATTAGATTTTACCCCAGGAGGTGAGAGTCAGTAAGAAGAAAAAGGCTCCTCCAGGGCAGAGTGAATTTACATAGTTACACAAGGCTAAAATGTACTATATACTGTAGTACAAATTGCGCAAATAAATATTTTCAATTACAGCAACTTTTTCCAGTTTTGGACAATTCAAAACAAAATCAAGACAGTTGTTTAAACATAGTTTTACTGTACATTATTTACAAGTTATTCACAATATATTGACAACAATTTAATAGGTGAATGGAATTTGCTTGTGGCAAAAACCAATCTATTTTGTTTGGGAGTGTTTTGCTTCAACTGGAATGGCAATCTATTCTTCTATTTCTAACAGATCACTCAATCATTATGGCGCCTGATTTTCTAGATGGGTACACCTCACTTCTTCATTTTCATGTCTGCTTCAATAGCACAACGGCGGCCTCGTGTACCTCCATCCTATTAGGTAAAAACAGGAAGGATTAGAAAAGCACCCTGGATGCATTTTTAAGCTAAACCTTGCAGCACACATAATTATTTATATTGCAACACATTAGGCAAAATGCAATACTCTACATACCTTCAGTTCTCCGACATCAGAATTTTTTAACTTTGCCTCACTCTAGTGCTGACTCAACCCTGCCTGTTTGCAGATTTGCATGTTCTCTGAAGTGCTGCTCTTAATAATAGTAAATCTGCACTGAAGAAAATATTCTTCTTTTCCATTTCACTCTGTACTTTGGTTTATTTTTTTTAGGTGCAATTTAAAACTTATATAAATCCAGCAAAAACATGAATAGCTTTTTGCTAAAGCTCTGCTATAAACCACCATTTTGAGAAAAAAGCTGCACAGAAATGTAGGAAGCAGTTTAAGTTGCAGTAGAAACAGAACAGCATTACCAATAAAGCACATAGAAAACACTTTCAGGACTTTGTCTGATAGCTTTCATTACTAAAGGAAGCAGGATATGAAAGATACAACCTTTCAAACCCAGTGCAGCAATTCAATACTTACAAAGAGAGAGAGAAGGAAGGCAGGAGAGCCCATGGGGACACTGTCCTGTTAACAGACAAACAGAAAAACAGGTCAGATTCCATGGAGACTCTCCAACACAAAACACGCATTTCAGACACACGTGACAGTAAATGAAGCAGAAGAGAAGACAAGCCCACAACATTAAGCTCAAAGTTGCAAACACAAGAAACCCATAGAAAAACACTGTTTTGATATAAATATTTCACAAAATTCACATGGGCTAAGAAAGCAAAGCAAGCACTCCACCACCAAAAACTTTAGTTACTTTATCATAAATAGAAAATTAGTTAGCAAAAGTATCAAATACTTTCCACTATTAATTAAAGACCAGCATAATTTGCTCGGTATACTAGGAGCGCACATTATCGATTGAATAGTGCCTCCATTGAAAGGTAAAAAAGTATATAAATTTCAGTTTTATATAAATTTTTCCCCAGTTGTTAATCTTATGACTTCTCTCATATTATGACTAATATTTTGGCCCCTATTGCATGTGTAACATAGAGATCTAAATATATATCTATTTTCAGCCTGCAGTTTTCCCTAGCTGCTATGAAGGAGATATTGACTTCCTTATGCCCTCCTACAGTCTGCCTGTCTAGTTAAAAATCCCTTTAGTAAGCCAACAGATGACGTGATCAGTTGAATGTGGCCATTACTCCAGGCAAAGATAAGCTGAAACAGACCCTTTCAACCACACCATGCACAAAGATATGCCACAGGGCTTTCACAGACTGCCTTTTTTTTTATAAACATCTGTACATTTCTTGGGGATTGAAGCAGCTCTAAATTAAAAGAAATAATTGTTATCAATAACGAACAGTGATAGCTAGGCCTCTCTGCACTGGCAGACATTAGTAAACATGGATATTTTTACCTTCTCTGAAGCATCTTGCTTGCGTGTTGAATCTCGAAACCTTAGACTTTTTGCACTTATGCCTGACTCTGATGTCTGCATGATTAACTGGGTGGCCAGAAATTGCTGTGTATGAGAAACAAATCATGAGCATATTATATTGGAATTATTATAAAAGGTATACTTTGAAAAAATAAATGGTGTGTTGGATCTTTAAAAGTACACAAGAAACTAATGACCACTCAAAACTGAATTTAGCAGCCTAAATTCTTAAACTAGGAGACCTAACCATTTGTGCTGGCTTGGGGGGGGGGAGGAAAAAGGTCAAGAGATGGATTAAGTCTTGAAATAATTGACGCATGGGTTGTAGGCTTCCTTTGTCCTTTTGGGTCACAGCTTAATGAGATTGAGTCTATGGCTGGAAAATGCATGCCATGTGCCTAAAATAATATATACAGGCCACATAAAAGTAAAATCTAGTTAGAAATTGACTATTGCATGGTTCAGCCTAGCCTGAAGTTATCAGGAAATTAGATACCTGGATCTGTTCCAACACATCTCTCTGCATTTCAACAGCCATATGATACACATCATGGTCAGAGCTATTATACATGACTGCATTCTGGAACATGAGCATAATATCTCGTTGAAACTCTGCAGTGCTCCTGATTAATCCAGTTTCAATGTTTTTCTTTATTGTAGATAAATCCATAGGTCTTGGAGGTAATAAACAAAGGAAAGGATATTAAAAGGGATCAAATAAAAAATCATTAAGCCCAACTAACAACATAACTTGTCAAATTCATTATATATCCATCCTTGCCTTACCTGTGTACAATGCTGTGATAGCCAGGGGCTATATCATCTGTCACAGGCTGCAGGAAAACATTGGCATATCTAGGAAAAGAGATTACATACACTCTAAGATTTACGATTTATGTAAAGAGAACTTCAAACTCTGATATATCAAAGATTTAAAATGCTATATCAGATTAAAGTAAAACCAGTAGCAGTTTTTAATGAAATCACAGCAGGTTTGTTGATATTCACAGTTATTCAGATTACAGTCCCAATGAAAATATGAAAATTGTCACCAACATGTTTTCTCTTAAGCTACTGCAGCACATGGCTGACTCTCTGCCTGCATATTAACACAGACAGAGAAATGGCTGATTTGGAGTTGATGGCACAATAATGTGAAAAAGCATTTTTTGTGCCAAATCTAATCTGTGTGTCTGCACACAGGCAACACTGTGTATGTCAGTGCAATTACATCATAAAGTGGACCATGATTTGTTACATTAACATTAAAGAAAAAGTAAACCTTTAAAATAATTAAATGTAAAATTTAAGAGATTGCTATTCTAAGCACTTTAGCAATTTACATTAATTATTTATTAATTTCAAGATATTAAGGGATAAAATACTGTCAATATGGATTAGTTATAATCGCCATCTAGTTAAGGAAGGTGTCGAGATTAAGAAAGAGGGCTTGTCTGATGTTCTTCTGGTTAAGAAAAACATTAGAAACCTCAGATAATTTTTCTCATATCTTTCCAAACCAGAAGAACATCAGATCAACCCCTCTTTCTTTCACTTGGCAACTTTCTCGATAACATCAGGGTCAGAAACTGACCAGCAGGTGTGGTTACAAAATGTAAACATATTAACAGCACTTTATCCCTTAATATTTTTGCAAAAGTGCTTAGAATAGTATTCTGATGAATTACATTATTTTAAATTGTTTACAATTTCTTCAGATTACTAGTATCCTGTAGGAAAACACAGCTTAGACTGCAAAAGTCTGTGGCATTTTTTTAAACTGCAATTAAAAGTAAACCTTGTGACACAAGATGATTATTGGCCAGATATTAATGCATTACCCCACATATCTTCACAGACAAAACTGTACTAATCAAGCATTGTGGCCCACAGAAAATATTAGACAGGAGCTTCAACTAGGCTGGAGAGGCTCTGAAACAAGACCATGGCCCCTAAGTAGCATGGTCTTGGACCCAAGCCCCAACCATTTGCTCCAAGCCACTCTGTGCCTGTCCTCCGGACGCCACTGAAAGAAACCAAGGCTTGGAAGGAGGTGGGCAGGGATGAAGCCTTGAGCAGGAGGAGGAGTCACTTTTAACATTCTAGTGTTCACACTCCAGCTACATCATCATTCCATGGTACTTGTGTCCCCCCAATCTAGAGAAAACCAGAATCTTTATGCAGTTGTTTCAAGTGGTACACACAAAAGGTGTGCAGCTCCTGTTTTAACTCTCTTTCTAAATAGCGGATGGCCAGCATCCACAAGCCATTGCATCACTATAACACTATATGTGCTTGAGTATAAAATGTACAGTACAACTGTAAATATACCCCACAATAGTTCTGATACTTGGCAGAACTAAATGGCCTATTATGTTTAGGAATGGCTGTGCATTAACAAAAGTAATTGTTTTGTACAGTTTATTTTATTCAGTTAAGTTTAAACATAAAAAGCATGAAAATTATGGAGAATAAAATATTTTGTTACCAACCTGTGGTTAGCTGCTGCTCGCCACACCAACATAATAGCTTTTTTCCAGATTTTCTGAGCTTGTATTGCCTCTTGATCTTCACTACAAACTGAGCTGAAATAAATGCTTATTTGCTTTAACTGAATAAAGAATAGTAACATTCTCCAAGAACTTATAAAACATGTACAGTTGCATTCAAAATTGTGAACTCACAACTGGGAAGATGCTGGACTGCTAGGAATAGAATCAGCCAGTGTGTGGGACTGAAGTTGTGCATTATGAATACTAAGTCCATCATCACTCTCACTTATTGGTGGCTCATTATCCATCTCAGAGAGATACTCCTCTCCGGGCTCTTCTTCCTTTGGTTCCTCTGGGCTACCAGCCTCACTTGTCACATCATCCTCCTCTTCTTCCTCTTGCGAGTCCTAGATACAAAAATTATATTAATTGTGGAAACTACTTATCACTTTACCCACACTGAAACTGCATTGGGAACATAGCTTAGTGAGATTACCTTGTGAAGGCTGCCTGGGTGTGGCTCTGATTTAACTGTGTCTAGGAATGGGAGAAGAGCAAAACAATGAAAACATGTAAATGTTTACAAAATCCTATTTTTGTTAGCCTTAAATTCCAGATATACTGGAATTTATAATACACTTATGTTCTGTTGTTTTCAGCGCGCACCAGTTACTAATGGAGTTTGCTCTATTCCCATTTCAGCCTCTTCTTCCTTTGGAAATACCTGGCTCTGTGGTGCTTCATGATAGGGCTCCTGTAGACAGAGAATGAGTTTCAGGAAGCAGAATCTTTGCATTAGGAAGTACTATTCTCTACCCCAAACTTAACCTGTACCTCTGTTTTCACTTGGTCTACTTCCTCTTCCTTAACATGTTCATTTTCAGTGTTTCCTCTTTGTTCTTTCAGATCTTCAGTGTGTCCAAGATAAACAGGTTGAGAAGTGAGTGAAATAGCCTCCTCCTGAGTTGGTTCTAGGTCAGGCTCCGGAGGCTCAGCTTTTATTTCATGACTCATTTCTATGATGTTCATTAAGCTTTCTGACTCTTTGGCCCCTGAAATTAGTGACTGCCCTAATGTATCTCTATTAGATGTATGTTCTTGGACAGGCTGATCCCAGGGACCTGCAAGTGCTTGGGGGTCATCATTTTCCTCACAGAAAGAGAGAGCAGCTTCAACCGCAGCCACATCCAACACCTCTGGATGGTCATCCTAGCCAGGAAAAAAAACAAAATGGCTCTTTAAAAGCTTTACAATCCCTCTATAAACCAATTTACACCTACAGAATGCATATCACCAGCTAAAGCAGTTTTAACAATTCTAATAGTATAGCTCATATTTCCTTAATAAACATTTTTAAAGGTTAACAATATATTTTAACTTCCATTTGTATTTTTGAATGTTTAAAATTCTTGCTTCCCCCATCCCTCTCCTCTAAAGGCCTTACTGCAATCTAATTGACTAGTTACAACAGTAATTTCCCTTCCCAAAATCCCCTCTGTAGTTTTAAAATCCCTCACAACAAGCCAGCAGCAAGTATCACTAGGGATGAAACAGGTCAAATCTGCTGGGAATGAAAACTACAGGTATACCTGCAAGATGGACAAGGGTTTGCCTAAGCTATGCTCATAGCCTGCTAAGAGAAATACCACAGACGTTCACATGATTATATCAATATCATTGTTCCCTTGTACTGTGATCATACAGTAAGCAATAGCCTTATATTTTAACAGCCATTTTAACTGGGAAATGTGGTTAAATCCAAATTGAAATGAAGTATGCTTCCTATTTAGTGTGATGTTCACACTTTAACAATGCATATTATAACATTAAAGTAAAAGGCAGATTTATAGGGGGTTATATATTATATTATAATATAATGGTAATATTACCTATAGCAACCATTAAGCAGGTAACATTTCCTGGTCGAGCAAACATATTACTGGTTGCTATCAATTACTGAACCTGGGCAAACTTTGTACCTTTTACTACGTAACCCCCCTACTTGAGTTCCCTTTCTGGGGATAACATTTTTTTTCTTAAAAATAAAAAAGGTTTATCTGGTAGAAAATCTGTTTGATGATCCAGCCCCATCACACCTTACCCAGTGGAAGTAAATTTGCTGACTGCTTATGAATGGGAAAGCAGGGAGTACGTTGACTTCCAATGTGAGTCCTGGCTGAAGGTCTGGGCAGCTGTACATGGCATTAACTGCTTTCCTACAATTAATTAGTTTAAAAGGGACAATACTGTCGTAGTACTAACCCTCTAAAGCTGCAGTAAGTTTTTAATTCCTACCATACAAGTGGGTAATTAAAGACTTGTGTACTGCCAGGTGTATCTTAAATATAACTATAGTTAGTATCAGACATTATGCCATATTCATACCTTGTCTTCAATAATGGCAATTATGTCACCAACAGTTTCAAAGTCAAGTTCTTCCATGTCCATTTTCTCAGAAAGGTCCAGATCTGCCTTGCCTTCTGAGGTCTCATCTTTGGACTGTCTAACCCCATCGCTACTTGCCAAGCACTCTTTGTTGATTGAGTCTATTATCATGGAGATGTCACTGCTGTCCATAGATACTGAGATGGAGTGAGGATCTGAAGCAGAGTCATTGCTGTCTTGCTGAGTCACTATGTAAAAAAAAAAAAAAGGGTGAATTGGTCAATTAATAATAAATATGTTCTCTGAATGCAGCACTTTCAAAATCACTAGTTTCACTTTTCTAGAGCTTGAAAGACTTGATATATCAAATGCGGCCCCATTAGGGCCTTTATCAAGGATAATGTGGCATGAACCATCACATGTATTGTAAATAAATTGTGTAAACCACTTGGAAAAGAGTGCTGGTCCTTGATAACATTTTATAATAAGGATCAATCGTGCAACAGTTTATACACACATACTGTAATGAATATATGAACACAGGAAAAACAAACTCCTATAGAAAAGGGCTCACCAACATATTTATCTCAGGGGCTGATTTATTAATGACTGCAGGCAGCCACATCTGCAAATTCATTAAAAGCTTTGAACTTTTTGAGTTAATTTTTTTTAAACATTATATCAAACAAAATTTAAAAATGATATCACATAGCTCTGACCTACTAAAATGCCACGATTCAATGGGAAGTCGAAAAATTTTATTTAAAAAGTCTACTGTGTAAAAAACCTCTGTCATAAACATGGCAACTAATTATTAAAACAAGTTAATGTTAATTAGATCAATGAACATTCCCTGGTTCCCTCTTTCAGTAGCAACTGTAACTGTGCAAGTGCAGATACTTTCAAAAACAGAGGTTTTTTTAGTTACAAAGTTATACCATAGCACATTAAGGCATTGGTCTTACAGGGCTTAAAGGAAAACTATACCCCAAACAATGTAGGTCTCTATAAAAATATATTGCATAAACAAGCTCATATGTAAAACCCTGGGTCATCTAAATAAACCATTTTCATAAAAATATACTTTTTAAATAGTATGTGCTATTGGGTAATCCTAAATAGAAAATTGCCATTTAAGAATTAAGGGCCGCCCCCTGGGATCATAGGATTCAACAGTGCACACAAACAAGCCAAGGCACATATACATGCTAGGCCCCATCAGCCAATGGAATGGACAGAGTTCTGCCTTTTGCTTTCACATTACTTCCTGTTACAGTTAGAGCTGCATTATTTCTTGTCATGTGATCTCTGAGGGAGCACACAGCCCATCACAAAATGGTGTCTTAAGGTAAAGGATGTAAAAGGACAATATTTACACACACATATACATACATATATATACATATATATTCAAAAAGGTCCCAAAAGGGACCGAAACGTTGGTTGTACATGCAATTATAACACACAAGAGACTTTTTGAAACACAAAGACCCTTGGTGCTGGCTGCTTTGTTTTGATATTTATATATATATATATACAGTGGAGGAAATAATTATTTGACCCCTCACTGATTTTGTAAGTTTGTCCAATGACAAAGAAATGAAAAGTCTCAGAACAGTATCATTTCAATTGTAGGTTTATTTTAACAGTGGCAGATAGCACATCAAAAGGAAAATCGAAAAAATAACTTTAAATAAAAGATAGCAACTGATTTGCATTTCATTGAGTGAAATAAGTTTTTGAACCCTCTAACAAAAAAAGACTTAATACTTAGTGGAAAAACCCTTGTTTGCAAGCACAGAGGTCAAACGTTTCTTGTAATTGATGACCAAGTTTGCGCACATTTTAGGAGGAATGTTGGTCCACTCCTCTTTGCAGATCATCTCTAAATCCCTAAGGTTTCGAGGCTGTCTCTGTGCAACTCTGAGCTTGAGCTCCCTCCATAGGTTTTCTATTGGATTAAGGTCCGGAGACTGACTAGGCCACTCCATGACCTTAATGTGCTTCTTCTTGAGCCACTCCTTTGTTGCCTTTGCTGTATGTTTTGGGTCATTGTCGTGCTGGAACACCCATCCACGACCCATTTTCAGTTTCCTGGCAGAGGGAAGGAGGTTGTCGTTCAGGATTTCACGATACATGGCTCCGTCCATTTTCCCGTTAATGCGAATAAGTTGTCCTGTGCCCTTAGCAGAAAAACACCCCCAAAGCAAAATGTTTCCACCCCCATGCTTGATGGTGGGGACGGTGTTTTGGGGGTCATAGGCAGCATTTTTCTTCCTCCAAACACAGCGAGTTGAGTTAATGCCAAAGAGCTCTATTTTGGTCTCATCAGACCACAGCACCTTCTCCCAGTCACTCACAGAATCATTCAGGTGTTCATTGGCAAACTTCAGACGGGCCTGCACATGTGCCTTCTTGAGCAGGGGGACCTTGCGAGCCCTGCAGGATTTTAATCCATTGCGGTGTAATGTGTTTCCAATGGTTTTCTTGGTGACTGTGGTCCCTGCTAATTTGAGGTCATTAACTAACTCCTCCCGTGTAGTTCTAGGATGCTTTTTCACCTTTCTCAGAATCATTGACACCCCACGAGGTGAGATCTTGCGTGGAGCCCCAGAGCGAGGTCGATTGATGGTCATTTTGTGCTCCTTCCGTTTTCGAACAGTCGCACCAACAGTTGTCACCTTCTCTCCCAGCTTCTTGCTAATGGTTTTGTAGCCCATTCCAGCCTTGTGCAGGTCTACAATTTTGTCTCTGACATCCTTGGACAGCTCTTTGGTCTTTCCCATGTTGGTGAGTTTGGAGTCTGCTTGATTGATTGATTCTGTGGACAGGTGTCTTTTATACAGGTGACTAGTTAAGACAGGTGTCCTTAATGAGGTTGACTAATTGAGTAGAAGTGTCTAACCACTCTGTGGGAGCCAGAACTCTTAATGGTTGGTAGGGGTTCAAAAACTTATTTCACTCAATGAAATGCAAATCAGTTGCTATCTTTTATTTAAAGTTATTTTTTCGATTTTCCTTTTGATGTGCTATCTGCCACTGTTAAAATAAACCTACCATTGAAATGATACTGTTCTGAGACTTTTCATTTCTTTGTCATTGGACAAACTTACAAAATCAGTGAGGGGTCAAATAATTATTTCCTCCACTGTATATATATATATATATATATATATATATATATATATATATATATATATATATATATATATATATATATATATATATATATATATATATATATATATATATATATATATATATATATATATATATATGTTCCAATAAACTATCTACTGGTTAAGTATTCATTTCTTTAAATACCGCCCCTTCCAGTATCTATCCCTTAGCCTATGCCCAGTTCAATATGGTGGGTCTGTCTGAGCAAATACTGAATAAAGGATAAATCTGTTGGTAAAGTATTCATTTAGTTTTCATATTTAGTTTTCATATAGTTTTCCTTTAATAGCCAGCTATGCGGCTGTACTCATTCGGGCACATACAAGCAAAACACCTGTGTGCAAGAGTCTTTACTATAGATAGGGCAGGAAAGGGTTACAAATGATCAATTTGTAAAAATGTATATATTGTGAGAGATGCAATGGGAAAGAGCGTTATTTGGTGTATTTCCACCAGTATTCAAGGTAAAATACCTGGTTTTACAGCAGGTAATGCTGTTTTGGAGTAAATCTCCTTTAAGGTTTGATTTGGCCAGCTGTAGGGAGCTGCCTGATTAGGCTGCAGGTGAGCAGCCAATAAAAAGGGTTGTGTGATTTACAGAGTGGGAATTGAACCGTGACTATGTGAAGGTCACTCTCAGAGCAGGGCACAGAGCAGGAGGGCTGCCTGTGTGAGGAACTCCCAGAGGAGCTGGGGGTGCCACCTGCCACTGCCAGGAAGCAGAGGGAGTGCTGACCGAATGAATGAGTGCTGAGAGGGCTCAGCAAGGCTTAGTGTGAAGCCTGAGGGTTCCAGAGCATGGAAAATAACCCTGGAAGGTGAGAACCCTGAAGAAGGGACATCTCAAAACCCTGAACTGTGTATGAACTATTGTCTTTATGTTTCTGTTGGGAAGAATGGGCCCTTAATAAACCTGAGTTTTGCCTGAAGACTTGGTGTCTCTATGCTCCAGATCCTCTGCATGCCTGCCTGCCTACCAATGCTAATTCCCCCAAAATTGCGTGTACAGGCATTCAGCATGTCACATATGGTGGAGGATGCGGGCACTAAGGAGCTGTTAAAGAGACATACACGTTTAAAGGGCTACTGAGCGTTTCCCTAAGAGACTGAGACAAAATGGCGCCAGTGAGTTACTGGTTTGCTGAAGGCAAGATGTGCGAGAAGTGACAAATGCTACCAGATGGCAGGGTGCATCTGGTGAGCAAAAGCTTAAAGGCAAAGACAAATGTTTGCTAGTAAACCTAGTGTTGCAGGCCGAGGAAGAGCCCACTGTAGGTTTTGAAGCGGTGAGTGATAAAATGCTGTGCGTGCATGATTTCGACAAAAATGGTGAGGCATGGGTGTCTGACAGTGTTGGCAAAAGCCTAGCCTCGGTTTCTTCCCCATTGGATGAGAAGCAGAAGAAGAAAGTGTGTGTGGCTACTTGCATAGATACACATGTGTTAGATCCCGGTGATATAGGCAATAGGGCTGCCTTAAAGGGTTCTTTCAAAGGTGACCCACCACTTTCCGTTGATGGTAATAAAGTGGAAAATAAGCCTGAAACTACAGAGGCAAGTTTACCTACAGAATGCGTGTCTGTGCATGATGAAGATGACTCGACTTACTCAGATGTGATAACCCTGTTGAGTGAAGCGATGCAGGAGTATGAAAGAGGGTCAGTAATGTCTGAGAGAAAGGACTTGCAGAAAAGCATGTGTGTGTACTCTCAGACTGAGATGAGGGTGTTGGATTTTTTCCATGCTGAGAAAAAGTCATGCTTAAAAGAGGGTGTGATTGGCACCTGCTGGTGTAGTGAAAAGCTTCTCCCTATCCCTTTAACAAAACACGAAGTGGAGAGACTTGAAATAGAAATCCCTTTAAGAGAAAGAGTTTCTATTGGGGTTGCAAGGTGTTTCGCCCCTGGGTCAAAACAAAGGGGGGGGTATGTGAGAGATGCAATGGGAAAGAGCGTTATTTGGTGTATTTCCACCAGTATTCAAGGTAAAATACCTGGTTTTACAGCAGGTAATGCTGTTTTGGAGTAAATCTCCTTTAAGGTTTGATTTGGCCAGCTGTAGGGAGCTGCCTGATTAGGCTGCAGGTGAGCAGCCAATAAAAAGGGGTTGTGTGATTTACAGAGTGGGAATTGAACCGTGACTATGTGAAGGTCACTCTCAGAGCAGGGCACAGAGCAGGAGGGCTGCCTGTGTGAGGAACTCCCAGAGGAGCTGGGGGATGCCACCTGCCACTGCCAGGAAGCAGAGGGAGTGCTGACCGAATGAATGAGTGCTGAGAGGGCTCAGCAAGGCTTAGTGTGAAGCCTGAGGGTTCCAGAGCGTGGAAAATAACCCTGGAAGGTGAGAACCCTGAAGAAGGGACATCTCAAAACCCTGAACTGTGTATGAACTATTGTCTTTATGTTTCTGTTGGGAAGAATGGGCCCTTAATAAACCTGAGTTTTGCCTGAAGACTTGGTGTCCCTGTCTCTATGCTCCAGATCCTCTGCATGCCTGCCTGCCTACCATTGCTAATTCCCCCAAAATTGCTTATATATATATATATATATATATATATATATATATATATATATATATATATATATATATATATATATATATATAAAGTCTCGCAGAAAGCACTCCAAGGAAATATAAAAATCAAAAAAGTTTATTTAGACCCAAATGTCTACGCGTTTCGATCCATGCCGGATCGTCATCAGGACCGTTATATATATATATATATATATATATATATATATATATATGTATATATATATATAATCTGCATAAAATCGCAGGGAAGTATTATAAGGGCTGGGGAGGTTAGTCGCCCGTGACAAGAAAAATTCTATGCGCTCCGACTAATCTGCCCGTCTGCCATGGCCCTAACCTTTCTGCCAGGCAGGGGAAGGATGACAGACATTAGTACAGCAGTGAATAGATAAACAGTCCATATGGCTAATGTGACAACAGATCAGGCCTAAAAGTGGGCATACAAGTTTAGATTTTAGTTATTGTACGACCTAAGTTTGGATATTGTTTGTATGTTTTAATTAAATTATCTAAAACTAACATTCAGATTTAAATTGAAGGATTAAAAGAGAACTAAAGCCTAAATAAAGTTGTAGGGCAGAAATGTTGTACATTATGTTTTTGGCTTCTGTACCAGCCCAAGGTGAACACAGCCCTTTAGCAGGGAAGATCTGCGCCTTTAGTGTTTCTACTTGATAATTTGCAACAGCTGCTCAGAGCTCACTGAACATGTGCACTGTCCCAGACAGTTCTAACAGAATCCAGCACCTATATCATTACTACTATAGAGATGCTGACACTTTAAGCCAATGCAGTTAGTTTATTGTATAAAATATGGCATTTCTAGCCATATTCATTTTTTGAGTTTAGTTCTCCTTTAAAGTTGGAAAAATAGCAAATCAGACAATGCTCTGGCCATAAATTGACAGACAATGATCATAGGAGAGTTATGTGCCGGACATATGGAAACTTTCATCCCAGAAATTACTTTCTTGCTTAAATGTTTACTACTTGTATATACTGTACAAATGAACAAGCTACAATTGTTTGTGTGCTCAAAGCTCAGTTTTTATTTTAAAAAACAGATTTTGTTTTTTGCTATAAAATGAGTCCAGTATATATGAATGCCAAATACAGAGCAGCACTTGCATCAGACTCACTGGGTATCAAGGCAAATCAAGGTCTATTAACCTTTCATTAAAGGCTCAATAACTACACATCAAAATTAAAATATATTAAAATACAAACAAACAAGGAGAAAGTCCAAGGCATAATTTACCTGGGACAGAAGGAGTCATTGGCAAAGCTGACATCATTACAATAGTTGCCTGAGACTCTATAGGAGCCAGTAAAGATTTAGATGGAGATTCATTGGCAGCAGTAGAGAATGAAGCATGAGGAGCAGCAAAGTGTGCAGGACCAGCTTCTAGAAGCCGGGACAAAGTGGGAGCACCTAGCAGAGTAAGTAGATACAGGAAAAAAAATAATAGAAGGGGAGGCCAGAAAAAGCAGTGTATAAGGAGTTATTACATTATGCAAAGCCAAGACCATTTAAATGAACAATAAAAAGAACATAGCTTTATTGTGTTAATATATTATATAAGAACATTTAAGACCTTGTTATGAATCTGAGAAACATTAAATTAACAAAAGGTGGTGGCCACATGTGGCAAGCATTCTAAAGGGCACCTGTCACCCCAGGAAATAATTCCAAATTGTTTTACATTGTGGTTGCCAAGAAAAATAAACTTTTCTTAAACTATATAAATTATTTAAATCTTGTTTTCTTCTGTCTTGGAATTTACAATTGCAGAAAGCAGGCCGGCACCATTTTGTGTTATTAAAGCAAGCTTTGTATCTTCCCAAAATGTTGTTAATGTGCCAGAATGGAAGGGGGTGGGGAGGGTGGGGCCTGATGCCCATGCCTATGTACTGGCTACACAATTAGAATGTGAAGAGGCAGAGGAAAAGTGACTGCTTAATGGAAAGTAGAAGTAATTCTCTGCTCCGCCTCTAGGCATAGGGGAGGGGCAGTCAATATATGACAGCTGGGATTTCTAAATGCCTTTGTAATGCATATGGATGTGTTAATAGATTTTGTGTTTAACGTTTAATTTGAAAATTACTTCTATTATCCAGATTTTTAGGTCCCCTTTAATAAGGCTTTGCTTAATCTACATAAGAGATATGGTAAGATGAGCAGCACTTCAGAAATTAAAAGCCTGAAAGTAGTTAGAATAGAATTTCCATTACTTATAAGGTTGCAATATAAACAGGAACTGACTTAACCCTCAGTATTAGCACATACCTGAGGCGGCTGGTGATGCTGGGATTGTTCCTGGTACAGAATGTATATCCCCACCGTGAAGAGTCGGCAAAACTCCAACATCCATGAGAACACCCGAATTGGCACTGTTGCCAGATGTTAAAGCCATTTCACCTTCACTCACCTGAAAAGAAGGAAATGAGTATGGCAGGAAATTTTGACCAAGCAAATGTTCCTCCCTATTACTATGGGAAGTTTCGGGGCACTCTCTGCGGTCACCAGGGTCGGGATTCCATACCAGCCGGGGACTCGAAGGCAACAGACTGCCTTTCTTCAGAAGCTCCGAGAGCAGCGGGGAAGGGGGAGGAGTTGCTTTCTGTCCTGCCATCTTTTTCTGGGGAGAGTCGTCCATCACAGGGGTCAACGGGGATTCCGGGGGGGCGGAAGCAGGAGGAGGGGTATCAGGAATTCCAATGAAAGTCGGAACTGAGGTGCTCGACAATGATCCCACACTTACCTGAAGAAAATAAATCACATAAGAAAAACAAGCAGGTATCTGTTCTAATATCAAATGCCAGTCAAAAACAAATCAATATTTTTTAATTTGAACAAGTACATACCCCCACACTTCCCTCCTCATTGTTAATTGGTGTCAAGTCCACTAAGCCAAACTCTCCTCCTGGAGATGAGGATCCCACAGAGGAGCGACTCATTGTGCTAGTCCTGCGAGGAATGTTCTTAGCTGCCAGACGAACTACAGCACAAAAGAAAAACTAAAATGTGACAGATATAACTTACTTACAAAGTAAGTAACAAAAAGAGCTACAATACAAATGCTCCACTATACTTTATTTCAATAAAAGTTTTACTACTTCAAAGTGTGCAGTGTGTAGACATATTAATTTCCCCTAGGCAACAGAGACAAAAAAAAAAAAAAAAATAGGGGCGGGTAGGTCTGAACTATAGCCAGCAGCTACTGTCTTCCAATAAGGACACCACATGAACCTGCCAGAAGTGGTTTAAAGTATGTAACAGATAACTAATTGGTCACCCTGCAAATCTGCACCACCTAATAGGATTTTTCTTTGCCCAAGAACCACCAAACGGAGAATGCCTTGGTGTTGATGCTGAGGCTTGGGATAAAAAAAAAAAAATAGGGATACACCAAATCCAGGATTCGGACAAGATGTGGCCTTTTTCAGGAGGATTCGGGCGAATCCATGGTCCTGGTCGAACCGAATCTGAATTCTTAAAGTCATGTGACTTGTCACAAACACGGAAGTTAATTATCTGCACCACCTAATAGGATTTTTCTTTGCCCAAGAACCACCAAACGGAGAATGCCTTGGTGTTGATGCTGAGGCTTGGGATAAAAAAAAAAAAAAAAAAAATAGGGATACACCAAATCCAGGATTCGGACAAGATGTGGCCTTTTTCAGGAGGATTTGGGCGAATCCATGGTCCTGGTCGAACCGAATCTGAATTCTTAAAGTCATGTGACTTGTCACAAACACGGAAGTTAATTATTTTACGCTGTGCATGCAGCGAACAGTTCTTTTTAACCCCTTGGTTGCATAATTTGCATATGCAAATTAGGGTTCGGATTCGCTTCTGTATTCAGCCAATCTTTTACGAAGGAGTTGTGGTTTGGCTGAATCTTAAAATAGTGGATTCGGTGCATCCCTAAAAAAATACATAACAATGCACTGGCTCAAGTTAAAAGAGAATACCACTTTAGACAAAAAAAGAGCATAAAGTAGGAGACAGGCTTCTGTGCTGTGGCAAGAATGACTTTGAATCCTGAAAACTAGATTTTTATAAGACAGGCTCTCAAACGAAACTCCTTAGAATCTGGTTGTGGCAGGGCGCCCCATCTTAGCAGTTTATTTGGCAGGAAATGTAGGGAGACATCGGACAAAGATATTAAGACCTACTTGGCCAACAGGTGCTGATTATTTTAAGCATCCTGCATAGAAGACAGGGGGATAGGCCAAGGAATCATGAGCACATCTGCCCCACAACCAGATGGCATGTGTGGGGCTATATAGCAACAGGGCTTGAAACTGATCCTTGAGATAGACTTGAGAATGACTTCTTGGTATAGAGCCAATTTTTTTTTGCGAAGGATGTCTGCTATCCAATTTTCCCACACTGATAATGTGTGCTGGTGATATCACCAGCACACACCTACCCACTCAAGTGTAGAACAGGGATCTCTTGGTCATCCATGTGCTTAATTATTTATACAGCACCTCAAATGTACGCAGTGATTTACAAGGCATAAACACAAACAGGGGTCCTTGAAAATAGGTAAAAAAACAAAGGCGAGGCAAAGTGCGGGTCCTGAGAACAGGGGACACCCATTCATCTTTGACATCAAAAAGAATTTGGGCTCAGTGTTAAAACTAAAGAGGTCTGCTGCTGCAGCTTGATGAGATATTTAGCTTATACTGAAGCATGATGCCATAAACACTTCCAAAAGAGGTCTTCTGCTGCTTAAAAAAGATCTTTAGATAGATCTTATGTTGGAAGTTGTGGAAATATGCAACCCATGTCCAAATTGGCTAGCAGAAAGAGCCCCTAATAACCTGCCCTCAGTCCATGTCCAAAACTATTAAAGTGCTGGGCACATTGGGTTGCATGAGCAGAGCCCCTAGGAGAGTTGCCAACTGCTTTTCTCTTTTTGTGCCCTTTTCTCCTGAAAGTTAGATTTAATCCTGAAGTGCCTGTGTCCCTCCAGAGAGGATAATGGAGTATCATCAAAACTTGTAGAAAAGCCCAGATGGCTGTATCTTCCCAGTGTAAACTTCAGCTTGTAAAATATACAGTTGTCACTATCTACCTAGCAATTCCTTACAATTTTACCTTGATATGCAGCCTCTGTAGCCTTTCTCTTCATTTCTGCCTCCTCTTCTTCTTGCTTCTTTTTGCTACAGTGAACAAAGCAAAACTGAATTTGTTAGTAATGTTTTCAAAATGAGCCTACACTTACTAATGTCTGAATGTAAGTGTGCAGTATAAAGAGAACCCACGCCAAAGTCTCATTCCACAGGTCTTCCAGCTTGCTGTCCAAATGACCACTCTGAATAAGTTCTGCTTCTTTCTTCAGTTTCCTATACACACAAAGATGAAACTAATATAGTACATAAAAATAAAACAAACTGTTGGGGTTAAGGGAAAACTTCACCTTTCACTTCAATTTTGCTTAATAAAAGAAAACATAATCCAAAGCAATTTTTCAATATACAGTTACTATGATTGTTGTAAAGTTATTTGTTATTGTGAATGCTACTTAAGGCCTTTATATGTTCAAATTCTGACTCTTGAAACAATGTAGCAAAATACAGCTGATTAATGCGCTTGGAAAGAACTAACTTCTGCTACATTTTTCCAAAGGTAGAACTAGAGAACAGAAAATACTGCTTTTTCAATTGCAATTACAAAATAACTTTAAAACTATTTAACCTTGCTTAAAATGAATTAATTTTTTCAGAATTCAAAATAACCTTTAAGTGCTGCACAGTTAATCTGATTATTTTCCGTTTGTAACAAATATTGTTGCAAGGCCAGCAACTGTATGTATATGTTTATTTATTGTGCAACTTCACCTGTATTTCTCCTGAGTCTCTTTAATCATTTTTTTCAGTTCTTCAATTCTTTCAGCTGTCAGTTTCCGTACAATAACATCTTCCACAGTCTCCACTACTTCACCTCTTTCCCCTCTTTTTCGCCTGGACAGTAAATAAATACAATTGGCACAAACTTACTTCCTAGGTTTACATAAAGAAAATAACAACTATTGTATCATGTTCTTCTGCAAAAATGCAAATGATTCCCTAAACCAACAATGCTACTTGAAAATAAAATCCAGATAGAAGAATAGAAACATGAAAACCACAGATTGTCTTCTGTTAATCCCACATGGGGCGTATTCTCAGCAAGCCGGAAACCGTTTGCCGAGAATACACCCCGCTACTGTAAATTCAGCCTACCTGTGCCTGCACCCGAATTAATGGAATACGCTCGGTTGCAGGCACATGTAGCTGATATCCGCCAAAAATATGAAGATTTTTTAGTGGATATCAGCTACATGTACCTGCACCTGAGCATATTTCATTCATTCGGGTGCAGGCACAGGTAGGGGCCTTTTAGAGCATATGGCGCATATTCTCGGCAAGCATTTTTCGGCTTGCCGAAAATACGCTCCATACGCTACGTGTGGCATTAGCCTAAGCCTCTGGTAATTTCCCTTCTTAATTCAAACAGCCCTGTGTTTCTTAAAGAAACAGTAATACCAAAAATGAAAGTAATTAAAATAGAATCCTTTACTGTTGCCATGCACTGGTAAAAGCTGTGTGTTTGCTTCAGACTACTATACTTTATATAAAAAAGCGGTTGTATAACCATGGGGCAGCCTTTAAGGCTGGAAAAAAGGCACAGCTTACATAGCAAATAACAGATAAGCTCTGTAGAATAGGACGGTGTTAAACTTATCTATGCTATGTAACCTGCGCCATTTAGCCCTATTTTAGTTTGAATAGCTGCCCCCATGGCTACACAACAGCTTTGTTTCTATGAATTATAGTAGTGTTTCTGAAGCAAACATAAAACAGGGCAACAGTATATAATACATTCATTTTTTGGTGTTACTGTTCCTTTAAAAAGGTCACACTTGATCCATCCTGCCTATCTAACTACCTCTATCCCCGCTTCTTCTACCACTAACCTTTAATCTTCTGAAACATCTTGTCTTTTCTCTAATACTAATTTTCTCAGCACCCCCAATCTGCTAGACCCTATGCAGTCTGGTTTTCAACATGAGACACTAAGACAGTCTTATGTAGTGTTGCAAATTATCTCCAAACTGTCAGGGCCAAAGGACCCTATTCTAATCTCATTCTCCTGCATGTATCTACCTTTGATACAGCTGACTATCCCATTCTAATGCAAAGTCTCTATTCTTTTAACATCCAGATCAAGCAGCATTGTTGTTCTCTTCCTACCTCTCTAACAGCTGCTCTAACAAGTTCTCCCTGTTTCAGCTTAGTGTGTGGGTGCCCCGGGACTCTAAACATGGCCCATTGTTATTCTCCCTGTACATCTTTAGGAGACCTTATCTCCTAAATTGGCCTTAAATATTACTTTTATGCAGATGACACCCAGATATACATAGACGCTCCTTCACTAGTCACTGACATTCAGACCCAGGTCTCTAACTGAGTGCTACTGATTTTCTCCTGGATGAACCAATGCCACTGTAAACTGAACCTAGCTATATTAGTTAATGGTCTTTTCAACCAAACTTGTCCTTGTCCTCCTCCTTTAACCCTGTTGATTTGATTCACTGCCTGGGGTTATTATGGTATAGTCCTTTTCCTTCTATAATCATATTAATGCCAAGACATACAGCATATTTATCCGTAATAGCTCTGTAATATTGCAAAGATATGCCCTTTCTTTCACAAATAACAGCTAAAACACTAATCCATGCCACAATCCAAGTCTGCACACACCCCTTTGTATGACATCTGTTTTATTATTCTGGTCCCTGAGCAAGTGAAAATGTAAATAACTGCCAATTGACATGGAAAATCTTAGACAGTGCAAACATAATATAGAATAAGAGGCCTCACAAGTTTAGGCCTGCAGGCTAGATATGGTTATTAAAAGCATTTTATGGTCCTCTATGATATAACAGTTTTAATGTAGTCCGCCACAATAAGTATATTGTATGTCGGATAACTATATAGATAACTGATCATAAGGCAGGAAGGGCCAAACGATCATCAAAAAATCAAATTTAGTTAAATATAATTCTTCTAGCATTATACCACTTTGAATACAATATCACAACCGTTCTGCATTTTGTTTATAGCAAGCAGTGCCATTTCAAGTGTAAAATTAAAATGTAAATAATTTACACTCACTTTGGGGTTTCTGTAGTTTCCAACAGTTCAGAATATTGTGAGGCACAGTGCTGAAAAAAATAAAAAGATCAATTGAAGAAAGATTACATCAAAGCAGTGTATCTTAATAATATCTATTTTTTTTTTTTTTTTATCATAAATCAGTCACTTATCATCTATCATAATGCTCTGCCCCTTTAGTATACGGAGTGTCTCCTTTGAACAGGAATCAAGTGCCAGTGCTTTTTGTTGCTACCTGTACCTTGGGAGGGTGCCGATTCCTCCAGCAGTGTGCACCGAGCACTAGAAATTTTTTGGAGAGCTAAGGGTGTGCGAGGAGGGTCTCCTGTTCTCCTTTGAACAGGAAACCAGTCAAAAAGCCCTTTTTAACAGATGCCTACTCAAAGGAGAAAAAAGGCTCAGTGTATTTAAGGGGGTGGAGCTTTAGTCCATACCCATACTGACAATTTCACTATATGCATTACAGTATGATATGTGGTTCTATGGTATAATATGTTCAAATACCAGTTCACAAGAGTTTTTTCTTTTATACCTTTTGAGAAAACCAATCAGGAGGGCGACCTGGCTCTGCAAAGGGCTTGATGGCACGACTCACTGATACCCTGATCACAATAAAAGCAGAGAGTCTGCATTAAAACCATGAAATACAATAAATATCACAAAAACAGGTAAAAGATGTGTGCAGTATGCAAGACACAATTAAGTGTTGACAAACCTAATATCATGTGTACATGGGTTTTTTCATAGCAAGCAGATAAGAAAGGGGATGGATGGTGATGTAAAAGGGGCAGACTGGGGGGCCGACGGAAAGAAATTTCTTAGGAAACACCGTTATGGGAAAACATGTTTTTTTTCAAAATGCATCTGTTAATAGAACTTCACCAGCAGATTCCTGGATTGAAATCCATTTTTCAAATACAGATTTTTTTAGATTTAATTTTGAAATTTCACATATTCTTCATCTCCCAGGGTGCTACAGTCATGTGACCTGTGCTCTGATAAACTTCAGTCACACCCCCCCTCCCCAGCACCCAATCAGCAGAACAATGGGAAGGGAGCAAGATAGCAGCTCCCAGTAGATATCAGAATAGTACTCAATAGTAAGAAATCCAAGTCTGGCTTGTGACTCCTCCAGTTACATGGAAGTAGGAGAAACAATATTACAGCTAAAAAAAACACATTTGTTGGTTCAAGAATAAAATTGTAAATGGTAGAGAGAATTATTTGCTATGTAAACTGTATTTTTTTTCTCAAGAAGCACACCATAAAAATCATGACAGTATCCCTATAAGTAAATGAAAAAAAAAAATTCCAAGCTGGGAATAGGGGCAGGCTGGTTGTGTAAAGGCAAGTAATTTATACCCACTCTGGGTTAGCATTTTACTGACAAGGTTGGTGAAATACCAGCCAGGTGACAACCCAAAACTGCCTTGTGCCCCGTTGAATACACTAGCAATAATACTGTATATGCATCACTAAAACGGTAACAATTAAATTCCTCACCAGTTCTGGTCGCCACTCCGCATTACTGAAGAAGCAAGACAAAGTTTCTCCCGAATAGACCATGGTTCTGTTGGACCAATATTCAACAGCTTGTGTTCTGATGGGAGAAAAGGGAACTGAATCAAATAGTGCTGGTAGGAATTTGTCAAACAAATGTTGTTAGGCTGCACAATGAAAACTGAACCGGAAGGCTAAACCACGTGCGTGTTTATGGGACAAAATGTTTGATTTTAAGACTTTTAATTTGTCGGCCAGGAGCATGGATTTAGCCAAATCCTGTTGAAAAAGGCTGAATCTTGGACGAATCCCAAACCAAATCATGGATTCAGTGCATTCCTACATCAAACAAGTTATTAACTCATATTTTACACCATATTGTGGATTTAATGCCTTAATCATTACTGAAGGACGTTTTGCTTATCTGGTCTAGACTTATTTACTAAAGCAAGCTAGAAAGCTTTCAGATGCCCCTTTTTTCACCTGGGTTCAATAAAAAGGGCTTACATACTTTTTGCCTATTTTTTGAACTAGGAAATATCTATAGTATTTGTTATTTCTTGCTCTAATCATGGCAAAATTTGAGGGAGAAAGTAGAAATAGAAGCGGAGCGCCGGGCAACAAGTTAGTAAAAACATGTATTTATTTCCATTTCATTAAAAACATAAAAAGCATAGAAGAGCGTTCTCACCCATACAGCTTGATGCGTTTCGTGGCTAGCATGCCACTTCCTCAGAAGCAAATTTGAAAATGAAAAAAGTTAAATTCTGCTTCCTGATCCCAAAGCGCAGAAAACCAGCAGCCTGCTAAGATGCCACTGTATTCTTAGTGGGCTTCTCAGTGGACTGCTGGTTTGTTTGAACTTGCTATTTGGAATGAGGAAAAAGAACCATATATACTTTTTGGCTACTCTTTTCATTAAGAAATTTCTGTGGTTAGCCTATGACTTTGTTCTTGGGAAGCACAAAATGCATTAGGCAATAGAGATGTTATGTCAATAAAGATGTTTTTTGTTGTTGTTTTTAAGAAATAACTTGATGTCCAAGGTTTTTTTGAGTGCCCAACTCCATTTTTGATGTTGATATACATGGGGCTGGTACACCTGGAGCAGATGTTGTGAATTCAACAAAGCTGCCTTTTTTACTTAAATTGGCTATTTAAAAAAAAAATCTAAACTAAGAAGCCCCACTGGAAGAAAGGAACAAGAAGCGCTTAGTCTCGATAATAGGAAGCCATATCCTCCTGCTCTGGGATGCTAGGATGTGTAGTCCCACCAAAACAAGGGCAGAGGATCTGCAACACTACATATTCATATACACACAACATGATTAAATGAACGGAGCATCCTCTAAAAACACACTAGTGTAGACTTATAATTTAGGTATATATATAACAGTACGCTATTAGGAAAAAAAAAATAAAATTGCTCCACCAGGACAAAATCGATTCGCGCGTTTCGGTATACACATACAACGAATATTGCTATTAAAAGCATTTGTAAGCTTTCTAAACTCACTTCCAGTCCCGGCAGCCATCTTCTCAACCACAACAGAACATCAAACTCTCACGATAACTACTAAGCACGCTGGGCCTGTGATCTCGTCGAATAGCATGGCGGGAAGTTTTGTTATTGTGGTTGGTTGCTAGATCTGGAGTGGTGCGCCGATCTTCCTATTGATGAAGGGGAACACAAGATGCCGCAAAATAGCAGTACGTCGGGTCAAACAGCTCTATAATTAGCTGTACCCGATCGCAATAATTTAGCCATCAGTCAAAATATTACTTTTATTATTTATTTTGCTTTTACTTATGAGAAAATGTAGCATTGTTTACAACCAAAGAACAGATACATGTCTCTTTTAATTTGAATTACATTTATCAATATCTTTAAACCAACTAGAAATATTTTTAATGTCGAATATGATTTAACACCCAAAGCCACAGATTTTTTATGTATGATGCAATAGCACAGTAATGGCAAAAAATATGATATAATGTGACATATATATATGGTACAACTGATATTAAATAATGAAATATAATAGTTAAGGTATACAAATTACAGTTTAACCAATGAAACAATATGGCCTTGTTTCTTTGCGGCTCCTACACATCTTTGACTCCGACTCTGACCATATTAACACCACTGTCTAAACCTGTCACTTTTTCTAATGCAATATTGCCAAAATCCATTCCTTTCTATTGCAACAGCTAGGCTGCTCTTGCATGCTCTCATCCTATCCTGACTTGACGACTATAACCTGCTACTAACCAGCCTCCCTAACTCCCATCTTTCCCCCCTTCAGTTTGTATTAAATACTGCTGCCAGAATTCTCCTCTCATCCAGGAGAGTTCAGGCCCTTCCAATGCTAAAGCCCTTATCATGGCTTCCCATTAAGGCTAATGCCAGACGAGGCGTAGGGCGGATATTTTCGGCAAGCGGAAAAGCGCTTGCTGAAAATTCCGCCCTACGCCTCCTACATGTGCCTGCACCCGAGCATATTCCATTCATTCGGGTGCAGGCACATGTAGGAGGCGTGGGGCAGAATTTTCAGCAAGTGTTTTCCGCTTGCTGAAAATATCCACCCTACGCCTCGTCTGGCATTAGCCTAAACAAAGAATATCTTGCAGATTCCTTCTTTTAACCGTCAAAGCCCTCCATTCCTCTGGTCCTCACTACATCTGTTCTCTTGTGTTTCCATACGTTCCTGGCTGACTCCTTCGTTCCTCACAGAGCAACCACTTGGTTGCACCCCCCACTTCTACTGCCTTAAACCTTTCTGCCTTGCTGCCCCTTACATTTGGAATGCGGAGATGGAGAGAATCCTCCCTCAGTCTTTTTAAAACTAAACTTATAGACTACCTTTTGGAGCACTCACACAGCACCTGATCTGGAAACTAGCACTTATATTGTAATGTCACCAGCTGTGACCTACAGCACTTATATTTGCCTATTTGTGTCTATAAGTTACCCTCCCATCTAGATTGGGACCTCCATCCTCTTGTCTCTTTGACTCTTAACTTGTTGCAACTGTACCTTGTATGTATTATATTATTAAATTATACTTTTTATGTATCTATTATTATTTTAATAACCACCTGTTTATATTAATCTATTCTACTGTACAGCGCCATGTACCGGTACATAAGTAATGCTTTATAAATAAAGATAAACGTACATACATAAATGGTTCTTGGGTATTTAAAAATGTGCTTATAGCTATACTGACCTCTTTTTTTTTCACCTGCTTTAAAAAAATGGGGGCATTGCATGAAAATTTAGTGCATGAAAATGAACACAATTTATGTTAATGATTTAATAACATTTTTTTCAGAACTACCAATTGGAAATGCTTTTTGGATTTAAAAATATAACTCCACATGAAAATTGTAAAATACTTTTTAAACAGAAAGCCACACCTAGGCATAATAATCAGGCACAATTTTATTAGTTACAAAAATCCTTCTAATAGACAGAAATTTCATTAAAAACACTTTAAAATGTTAGAACCCAGCACCATTGCATCTACCACTAGCCCAATGCTCCAAATACATAGTATTAAATAGCCTGAAGTAACTTACTTAAAAGTAACTGTATGTATCCCCAGGATAATCCAAAAGGTAACAAAATGTCTATAAGGTACTAATACTATGATAGAGATACAAATTCTAATTATATCAGGTTGGAACTGCTGTCACCAGAATTGTCCAATACTTTTATTTCCTGCTTTCTGTAAATGGTTGTCACCTGTTGCACTGATGCATTATACTTACTTATTAAAGGGCATGGAAAGGCAAAGTCACTTGGGGGTGCCAAAATGTTAGGCACCCCCAAGTGACTTTAATCGCCTACCTTTTACCCCGGGCTGGTGCCCCTGTTGGGAGAGAACAGCACCAGCCCGGGGTAGCTGTAGTGCTTCCTCCTTCCTTTATCGCCGCGCGCGCATGCGCAGTAGAGTGAAAACCCGAACTTAAACAGAGAAGTCGCCTTTTCACTCTACTGCGCATGCGCCTGACTCACAGCCACAGCTTAACAAAGGAGGAAGCGCATCGCCCCAGGTGCCCCAGGCTGGTGCTGTTTTCTCCTAACAGGGGCACCAGCCCGGGGTACATGTTAAGCGATTAAAGTCACTTGGGGGTGCCTAACATTTTGGCACCCCCAAGTGACTTTGCCTTTCCTTGTCCTTTAATAGTCCTCCTGACTTAGTTATACTGAATCTGTATACACTGTAACTACCATAAAATTTAGGTTGATACATTTACTGCTGTTATACTTATGGTTACTTAAGTACCTTACTGATATTTTGTTACCTTTGTGTACTTGGGGTGCATACAGTTACTTTAAAGTAGGTGAGTTCAGGCTACTGTTATTTAATACTATGTATTTGGAGCATTGGGCTAGTGGTAGATGCGATGGTGCTGGGTTCTAACATTTTAAGTGTTTTTAATGAAATTTCTGTCTGTGAGAAGGCTTTTTGTAACTAATGAAATTGTGCCTGTTTATTATACCTAGGTGTGGCTCTCTATATAATATAGTATTTTACAGTTTTCATGTGGAGTTTATAATTTTCTTATGAGCCCCCTACCTTAATCACACTAAAAGCCTGTAAATTAATTTTGCTAAAGGCGTGGCATTATAGGAATGTGTTGTCATGCTTTGTTTAGGATTTAAAAACATGCAGACTAATATAGGTGAATCCCAGATGGGGAAAGGCCTAGGTTTACTTGTGGATAATAAACTTGTCAGCCTCAGCAAGGGCCTGAAAGATATTGCCCTGTATTTAGGGTGCATAGGTTCACAGGAGTAGAAGGTAAATCAAGAATATGCAGTGTTGGTCTGAAGTAATAAAATGGAATTTTAGTTTACAGTATTGAAGAGGCACTTTATTATAATAAATATGTAAGTATGTAATATGACCATACTATAAACTCCCTGGTGTCACAAGTAGATTTTTCCAAAGGACAGGAGGGCATTCCATGATCAGGGCCATATTTATATATAGGCATCCAAGGGCCTAGAGAAGCAGCCTTAGTAAGTAGAGATGTAGCGAAATGTTCGCCGGCGAACTAATTCGCTCGAACATCGGGTGTTTGCAAGTTTGCGAACTTTTCGCGATGTTCGCAATTTGGGTTCGCCTTAGGCGTTTTTCCGCTGCGTTTTTTTCTTGGCCTAAAAACGCTGCACAAGCCACACATGGCGTTTTTCAGCCTAGTACTGGTGTAAGCAAATCCCGTTTCTATGGTGCTAATAGTGTGAAATAGCAAAAAATGCAGCGTATTTCCACTAGGTCTGCCAGCTGCCTTTGCGTATACATAGGAATAGCTTGCATTTTTGCGCAACGCTGTGTCAACAATGTATGTTTCAGAGAAATTTTTGCCCTTGATCCCCCTCCTGCATGCCACTGTCCAGGTCGTGGCACCCTTTAAACAACTTTAAAATCAGTTTTCTGGCCAAAAATGGCTTTTCTAGGTTTTAAAGCTCGCCTTCCCATTGAAGTCTATGGGGTTCGCAAAGTTCGCGAACTTTCGCACTTTTTGGCGTAAGTTCGCGAACGGGTTCGCGAACTTTTTTTTTGAGGTTCGCTTCATGCCTATTAGTAAGTCAGGTGTCTATATTATCCCTAAATTTTTTTAAAAAGAAAAGTAACCCTCCCAGCTGCCAACAGACACTCCAGCATAAATCCAACAGCGGAAGGGGGAGGATGAGGGGTCAGATGGAATCTTCAGTGGATGTGACAGTTGGGACATCAGGTGCAGGGATGCACGTGATGTCATGGGGGGGGGCTGCAGTTAGGTTTCATGCCTAGGTGAGATTTTAAAAGTTGTGGAATTTTCGCAGGGATGCACCGAACCCACTATTTTGGGTTTGGCCAAAATGAATTCTGTTGAATCCTGAGCCGAATCCAAATTAGCGTATGCTAATTAGTAATTCAGAAGGGTTAAAATTTGCCGCTCAAAAAAATTTTCCTCCCAAAATTTAACCCTTTCTGAATGCTAATTTGCATATGCTAATTGTGATTTGGATCTGCCAAAACCAAATCCATCATAAAAAGGCTGGATTCCGCCCGAATCCCAAACTGAATCTGGGATTCGGCGCATAACTAGAATTTTCCCCTGAAATGGATGCTGTCAGATACATTAGTTATTTTGAAGAAATGCTTGGATTTTTTTTAGTGTAAGAAAATAAAAGAATACTGGTATTTATACTTACTGCAATATAAAATACTGAAATAGAGACTGGCACAATTTTGTAGTCAGAAAATAGTTTTTATATAAAAAGCTAAAACAGAGACTGGTACAGTTTTGTAGTTAGAAATGAGTTTTTCCCTATTATTTAGCAATTGTCAGTATAACGAAACCTTTAATAATTCAAACAAAAACACCACATTTTCGCACAACAGTTTGAAACAAAGCAACACGTTGAAATAATGATTCCCGTATGAGCCGGAAGAAAGGGCAGGTTATTTCATCCAGATCCAATAATCGCACTGTTTGGTTGAGCACGCATCTAGTCTAGCAAGGTTTCCTTAACTAGAAAGCCTATTGGATGACAGAGTTCTCAATATCCGATTGGCTGCGACAAGCAAAGTTCTTTAGGATTGGTTGAATTCCCCAGCGCCTAGTTTGAATTCGGAAAGTAGCAACAGTCGGGAATCACGAGTCTGCTGAGAGCTGCCTGTCCCGGGAGGCGGTGGTTTCGGTCCGGGGCTCACAGGGTAATACCAAGGGTCATTATAACACAGGTTAGTTTTGTTGTAATTGGGAGATTCTACATATGTTTCTATATTCAGTACCTTGGTATGATCCCTCTTAGTTCACTGGCTTTGAGGTTTACTTCTTCTGTCTAGATATCTGCCCTATATGGTTTATTATTTATGTATTTATAATCTTTTCATACGAAGGTTGTCCCAGTGACTGGCGATCTATTGTGCTGCCACTAGTAACGCATACAGGGAGTTGTTCAAAAGTAGGGGTATTATATTTATTATTTGTCTGCTGGGTAATGCAGGAAGTATATGGTGGGAGTGCTGTCTAAAGCTAAGTGCTGTCTGTTTCCATATAGTGGGTCAGGCATTCACTGTACTGATAAAAGAATTGTCAGTCATTTCTTTGATATTATGTATTACTGAGGGCTGGGTTATATATATAAATGATGTTGTGTAATGAAGAACCTGGGGATGAAGGGGGAGGTATAAAATCCCCTGGAGGGCTGCTTATTTCCCACTGGCCTCTACTACCCTGTTGTGTAGGTGTTTGACTGCAGTTTCAAATATCACAGTGTGTTCAAGTGCCAGTGTGTGTCACAAGCCAGTGCTGGGCATAACGTGAGTGTGGCTTTGAGTACTCCCATCTTTGCCATTCCCTCATGTCACTTGCCGCTATGCAGGACTTTTATGGTAACTTGCTCCTAAAATGTCATTCATCTGCCCTGGCCTAAAGAGGTCAGGAAAGTGTTGTGTGTGAGTATACAAACATATATATACATTTTTGTATCATAGACCCATGGAATTTGTCCACAGGGAAACATATACTTAAGATGAATTATACCAGAATTCCTTTAACTATAGTACAGTTAATAGCTATTAACAATTTTAACAGTACCTACCCAATCACCTAAACAATATGGTTACATTGGAAAGAAGGAAATCTATTTATATACAGTGAAGGAAAGGTTTAACTGCATGTAAATAAGTCCCTTTCCTGTATACTTACTCTAAACCTGTTTTTTTTTTTTTTTCTGGTACAAAAGTCTTTGTTCTAAAATTGCAAATGTTAAGTGCACTGTAACCTGAGAATGTGTCAGTAGTTTTGTTTGCTAAGTCATAGGGAAGTGACTTATGAAAATGGAATGTGCCTTTTCATATGTGCACATTCCATTCTTTTAGATGATATTGAATATCTTTTCTTTTTAGGTGGTGGCTTTCACTTCTGATATTGGGTTATTTATATTCATGACTTAGTAAGCAAGACATTACAGAAATATGAAGTGAATGTTTTGTTAATACTAAAAGTCTTAAAGGGAATGTCCATGTTTTTTTTGCATAATGAAAGCAAATTATACACTATATTCCTGTATAGATTAAAATATACCTAAAGGTTAAAACACTACTACAAAAGTCCAATTTGTTGAGCTACTTACAGTAAGGGAAATCACCACTACTCTTTGGAACCCAGGCTGGTGTAGGTTTTTATTGAAAAATTGCACTAGTCCAAGTTATATTTTTCTAGGTGCCACACACCTCAGGGGGATGGGGGGGAAGGTGCATGTTGGCCAATCATGAGTGGCATTTTCTTACATGAGTAGTATTGTTTCCTCTGTCTCTATTATCCTGCACCTTCTGTGGGGCAGACCATAGGGTAATGGAACACTGGGATGTTGTCTGACACAGATTTTTGGTTGTGTTGTACAAGGGATTTTCTCCAACACCTACTAAAATTATGGTATTATCTGTTTATATATATATATATATATATATATATATATATATATATATATATATATATATATATATATATATATATATATATATATATATATATATATATATAATTTTAACTAATTCTTGTGCTGCAGAAATCCTATATTCAACAGCTTTCAGTTAATAAATATTGTAAGTTGCGGTTACCAGGGACAACACTACACCCTTCTTGCTCTCTTTATATCTGTGATGAAACTAGCATACTCTCCGAATTAGGTCAGTCACACCCATAAAGCATAAACACTGTACATTACACTCACTTTTTGTTTAATGTAGTGGTTCAGACATGATTTATTATTAGATATCACCATACTGTGCTATTAGTTCTGTGTTAGTACTTCTCTCCTAAGGGTCATGGCAGGTTTGCAAAAGTTAAAGCAGCTGGATATATCTATACACACAACTGAGTCTTTGATTTTCTGCATTTACTCAGTGCTACCATTACTTTCCCTACTAGGTACAGGGCCTGAATAATCATGGTTAGCAATGTTGTATCCCCTGGCATGGGACTGCTCTCAGATGATGAGGAGAACCCAGTGTTTGAATCTACTGCAGCTGAATGTGGGGCAGGAATCCGAAAAGCACTTCTGTCTGACTTCTCTGTCATCTCACCAGGACTGGGCCATCCTCCCCAGGTATAGAAAGTCAACCCAGTCTTATGTTTCTTTTCAGTCCAATGCTGGACAGCTTGCTAGGAGTGAGCAAGGTTTGTTCTATGTATTGTTTGTTCTATAACTTTTGAGCTTACAAATACTTATTACGTACCTAAGCTGGCTGTACACAGAAAGATTTGTTTGCTTGGGCAGGTCACCAGATGGTATGGCCAAATCAAACCAATACCAAATATGTGGGTCGGCAGTCAGTTTCAGACCACATCCACTGGCTTTTGCAGTCCTCCTCCAGCCAGATCTTTTTAGCTAGCCCAATTGATATCTGAATGAGCAGTTACTTACTGTATATACTGAAAACTGATATCAAATTAAAATCTTTACATTTTTTAACCTAATTTATTAAATGTCAACTTTCTATTTAAAGAAAAGTAAAATCCTGTTTAATCCTGTTTTTTTATGATAAATTTGGGGGAAAATGTGCAATTAAATCACTATATATATATTTAAAAAAAAAAAAAACAACTTTTAATTCACAGTGCGTTTTTCTACCTACTGTAGACACATAGGTCAGATTCAGCCTTGAGCCAGAGCTCCTTTTTTTTTTTTTTTTTTTTTTTTTTTTTTTTTTTTTTTACATTTTCTGATAATCTATCCCCAGATGCAATATATTCAACAAAGCCCTTGTGATTTTTTTCTTTACAGTCTATGCCTGAGGAATCAAATGACAAAGTCATGGTTTATGTGAGGATTAGACCCTTTGTAGATGGGGAGTTGGAGAAAAAGGAGGACCAGGTGAGAGAGGAGTTATACCTGCTAAGATTAATATCTGGGAATTGAATGTCCTGCTTTCTGGCTAATTTTAAGATTATTTGCAGGGCTGTGTTGAGGTGGAGAATGAGGAGACCCTGGTGTTGCGTGCTCCTAAGGATTCCTTTGCAATGAAAAATACAGAACGCGGACTGGGGCAGAGTGTGCACAAATTTACTTTTTCTCAGGTGAGAATGTCATAAAGAATTTCATAAACATCTAGTACTACAAAGATTTGATAGTATAGAATCTGCTATCTGGAAACCTATTATTCAGAAATCTCAAAAATTTGGGAAGGCCCTAGACTCCATTATATGGTTGTCCAGATTACAGAAAACCCCAGGTTCCAAGCATTCTAGATAATACTGTAGATCCCATACCTGTACCAGTGAATTTTGCAAGTTACATGCTGGACTCTGCTTATGCTAGCGCTGTACATCAGGATCAGTATGCTCCTCGATAAACTATATAGGAAACTTTTGTCTGCCCAACACAGCATCTGAATGTGTGTTAGCCTTTGTGATTTATTATGTCAGTACAGAATGTGTATTTTGGCAAAAAAAAGTGCACAGGTGTGCATCTGTTCTGTGCTGGCAATGGTTTTGGGCTCTAAATCATGTTATGTAACAGAATAAAGGGGGTGTTGATCCCCTTCAAAGCTGAACTGGGCAGAAGTTAAGGTGTGCCAATGTATATTGCTACTTGGGCATTGTAAAGAACTGAGTAATTTTGTTCTGAATTGCACTATATGTTTATATGTGTATACATATGTTGTATGTATATTTATATAATATTTTTTCCCCTGTTTTATGAAGCTATTTGGACCAGAAGTGGACCAGAAGCAGTTTTTTGATGGAACTATGCGGCAAGTGGTAAAGGATGCTCTGAACGGCCAAAACTGGCTTATTTATACTTATGGCGTTACTAACTCTGGCAAAACCTTTACCATACAAGGTACATACTATCTGATCTACACAATATTTTATATTGAACATGTTGCAGATTTGCTTATATAGCAGGCTGTTTGTAGTCTAAGACTGTAACTTATATTTGCTGCTTCTTTATAGGGACTAGCAAGGATAGGGGTATTCTGCCTCGCTCTATTGCACTTATCTTTAACAGTGCCCAGGATCGCCTGTATAAAAGCTCAGACCTCAAACCTCTTTCTAATGAGGTGATGTGGCTGGACAGCAAACAAGTGCGACAGGAAGAACTTAAAAAAGTTTCACTGCTGTCTAATCTGAGAGAGGTCAGTATCTCAAATATTTATGTAGTGTTTTTCTCAAATTCATAAAATTTCTCACTTGACATATGTATGATATATATATATAACACCTTTCCCTTGCTGCTCTAAAACATGCAAATAATACAAACTGTATTCATCCATCAATTTCCTTACCCCCACCCCCCCTTTCTGGATTGAGAGTTTCCTACAACACCATGCAACAGCATAGGACTTTGTAGGATCCTACAAAATCTGATATTCAGATGCTATAATGTCAGATGTTTTGTTTTTTTTTGTTCATTTATTACATCCGACAGTCAGTGTATTTCAATGAGGAAAAAAAAGTCTGTTGGACACCATCAGATTTTATCTCGTCGGATGAAGAAGAAGCAGCATGAAGCTTTCCCTCCTGACAGGCGTGTTGAGTCGGATAGTAAATCATGTAGTTTACACAACTGATTTTTCTATCTGTCCCATTATATTTTGACCCATGCAAATATGTCTGTCTTGATGATGTTTTGTCAATCTGACGCCATCCTACAAAATCTCCTGTAAAGTTTAGTCATTAGTGTTACTCTTTCATTTATACTTAGTGTTTTATTGTATTTTATTTGCAGGAAGAACTTATGACCCCCCTAAAAAGAAGTGGTAATGAATCCCAGGTCCGGGCTGGCACAAGTGTTAGCTTTGACAGTGGCATTGGGGGACTTTCTTCTACAAGTCAGTTTGTCAATCAGACTTGTAGCCAGCTAGAAGGTAAAAGCCTAAACTGTTCTCTGTACTTTCTACACCTTGTGCCTTTTTTTATGGGAGTATACATTATTGTTAATGAAAATCTGTTTTAGAGACCTGTTCACGATGGAATGACCAAGAAGTAGTATCGCTTCAGGAGGCTGCCGACGTACAACTCTCCATCTGGGTATCCTATTATGAAATCTACAATGAATTTGTTTATGATTTACTGGACTTCATGCCTTCTGGTCCGAACCGTAAACGAACCACATTGCGACTGTGTGAGGACAGAAATGGGAATCCATATGTGAAAGGTAAAGGACAGCTCTGATAACTGTAATATATAGACTGGTTCATTGTCAATTTTTAGGATAATTAAAGAAGTCTTTTCTAATAGACCTCACCTGGATAAATGTACACAGTGCTGAAGAAGCTTGGAAGATCCTAAGAGTTGGAAGGAAAAACCAGAGTTTTGCCAGTACACATCTGAACCAAAACTCAAGCCGGAGGTAAGATGATGAAACTTGTTATAAAGGGGGTGCAAACAGCACCCCATGCTGATGAGTATTGCTATATTGATATTTTATTAATGCTATATAAATGGATGGGCTATAGCTAAGCTTATATCTGGTGAAAGATTGATTTCCCTTCTCAGAGTTGGATTTTAATACAAATAGGGAATGTGCAAAATAACCATGTTCATTCCATTTGCCTGCATGCTATAGGTGGCCATACACGCACCGATAATATTGTACAAAACCTTGTTTCGTATGATATTCGGTGCGTGTATGCCATATCTGAAGATCCAGCCCAGAACGTGAGTGGCCACGTGTGTGGCCATCTTAAGCCACCCATCTTGCTTGGGATGAGCAGAGGGTTATAGTTAATAATCTGAATTCAAGTTTATTTAAGGCTGTGGCACTGCCCTGTTTTGTTTTCGTATTTTTTCTTATTTATAGCCTTACAGTTTGCATCTTTTTCCAGTCACAGTATCTTTTCCATTCGGATTCTCCACATGCAAGGAAAAAATGATTTGACGCCTAAAATAAGCGAGTAAGTAATGTCTTACAGACTTGCATTCAATGTCTCCTGAAGCTCAAGTGGTTTACAATCTGTCTGGACTAATTTTCCATTTAATGGGGTCGTTCACCTTTACAACTTAGTTTGTACTTTTAGTATGATCGGTTGAGTGTCGTTCAAGCACGCTTCCTATCAGACCTGATGCATCAAACCCCAGAGGCTAACTGCAAGCCAAACAGCACAAGATGCAACAGATGAGGAGTGCACCAAATCCAGAATTACTGCTTCAAAATCTTTATTGCTAGCAATAAAGCTTTTGAAGCAGTAATTCTGCATATGGTGCTCTCCTCATCTGTTGTATCTTGAACTTTTTAGTATGATGTAGACATTGACATTCTGAGATTGTTTGCAATAATTCAGCAGCTTTCTAGTTTGGTATTCTATCTGGTCGCTGATGTCTTATATTCCCTAGCAACCAGACATTGGTTTAAAAGAGAGATTGGAATTTAAATAGCTGAGGGACTGAAAAGAAAGATAAGTAATTACAAGTAACAATAAAATTCTGGCCTCGCAGAGCAATAGTTTTTTAGCTGCCGGGTCAATGGCTCTCACTTGAAATTGAGAATAGGTAGGTAAATAACTTAAAGTTAACTTCAAGGTGACGTTTCAAGATTGTAGTTATGTTCTCTGAACTGTTTAACTGTAATTTTACCATCCAATATCTGTAGGCTTTCTTTCTGTGACTTGGCTGGATCTGAGCGCTGTAAGGATCAGAGAAGCGGTGATCGCCTCAAGGAAGCAACTAACATTAATACCTCTTTGCACACTCTGGGCCGCTGCATTACAGTATTGAGACAGAACCAACAACAAAAGTGAGTTTCCTATCTATACCTTTTAGGGAAAAAAAATTATATTTTAACATTTGTAGTACATAGTGAGGACAAATAGTGCAGAGAATAGAAAGGGACTGGCAAATTTGCAACTTTTTGGTTCACATATCTCTTTCTGTATTTTTTTGTACCAGATTTTTATACATGCATTTGTTTTGGTTAAGGTTGCGACAGAACGTGGTCCCTTTCAGGGACAGTAAGCTGACCCGCATATTCCAGGCATACTTCACTGGGCGTGGGAAGTCTTGCATGATTGTAAACATTAATCAGTGCGCTTCTACATATGATGAGACTCTTTATGCCATGAAGTTTTCAGCCATTGCCAGCCAGGTATACACATCGTCTTGGTGATCACACACTTATGGCTTACTTAATATTCTGTTCCACTGGCCTTACTCTTTGCTGGAATTTTGTTTCACAGTTGGTTCAAGCTCCACCAGTTAAAGTGAACATTCCGTCCATTCAGTCACTCATCAAGGAAAGCACCATGCTAGCCAATCGCAGTTACACAGATGAGGAGGATGCTGACGAAAATTCTGATGAAGAAAGCGAGGAAACGGATATTGCAAAATTTAACAGAGAGGTTAGCATCCTCTTTCTTTTTTTTTTCATACCTCCCATACTCCTGTTTTCCTGGCTAAATTAAGTTTTGAATGTCTTCTTTTTTTAACAGGAGTTATTACAAGTTATTGAGAACATGAAGGAACTAATTGTAAAGGAGCGTCAGGAGAAGCTGAACATGGAGATACAAATCCGTAAGGAAGTTTGTAGCGAAATGATGGATATGATGCAACAACAGCAGAAACAGCATAGGTAAGGGCGTCATTAAATAACATGGAAGGCTTAATAATGGGATCTTGCCATTATGCTAAGCTTCTTTTACTTTTTTAGTGAGAGCCTGGAAGATGAGCGAGAATTGTTAGAGGAGATATACGAGGGTCGGCTGGAGAACCTTAAAGAATCTCTAACAAATTATTACAAACACGAATTGGAGGTCAGTGGATGAACCATCCTTGTAGAGTGACAAATTTCTGAGATGGGGCACTAAAGAGTAACTTAAAATTCTCTGTTTTCTGAAATAATCAAGTCAGTTATATTTCCATAACATAATTTTTTATGATAATTCCTCTATTTTCAGAAATGTTTAATATATATTTAGAACCAGCAGTACTTTTAATGACTACATTTACAAATAACCCTAAAATCATTTAAAAAGTTAATGTGTATAGCATTTTTTTTTTTTATGATTTTGTGGCAAAAGCTTTATTCTTATAAATAATACAATTAATGAATTTAGTAAAAGTGACTTCAAATACTCCATACTCCAGGCAAATTCATGTTATATATGCGCTTCTCTCTAGGAAAGAGATGAGAGGATTGAAGAACTGGAAGCTGCTTTGAAGGAAGCCATGGAAAGTGTCCATTCCATGCCAAGCCAGCCGACACAAAGAGAAGAAAGTCTCTCGGTCAGAAGGTCTAAGCGATTAGCAACAGCTGAGGCATCTAACACAGACAAATTTAAACAAGAGCTCCTGAATCTGAAAATGGAGCTTCAGTCAAAGAATGAGGGTTAGTCTGCCTTTAAATTAAAATTTAGAACTGCTTAGGAATAATCTGTGAGAATAATGAACAGCATTTTACATGAAATATCAGTTGTACTGTATCAGGTCAGGGATGGGTAACCTGTGGTCCTTTTTCTGCACAGCTCCAAGCATCTTATTGACTGCTAAATGCAGCCAGAGCTGGAGTTTTTAGTTGACTTAAATAATGTTGTCTAAGCATCACATAAGCCATTACAGAGACATCAATTTGTGGTCGTGGACTTTATTATTAAATTTTTGTTTCAGAAATTGAAAAGTACAAGAAAATGCAAGAGCCTCCGGTCTCTGCCCGATCATATACAGCTGATGTTGATAAGAAGATTGTGGAAGGGCAGAGAGTAAGTTGTTTTTTTTTTTTTTTTGCTAATATAAAAGTGTGGTTTTGCTTAAGGGAGGAGTGCCCCCTAGTATTTTTAAGATGACTTTTAATTAGAGCAATGATAACATTCCCTAATTTTACAGCTTTGGCTCTCCTGTAAAATTCATACTCACTCATTACTCTGCCTGCTGCTACCTGAGCCCCACTGGGAGGTGAGCGGTTGTCCACACGACTAAGGAGCTATCCGATACCTGCTTTACTCTTGTGTAATGACTCCCATGCCAGTGTTACAGGGGTTATGTTCAGTGCCCCCTGAGTATTTACTGGATTCACCACCCATACCATTTGTACGTAATATAGTTGCCTAGGTATTGGGTATGTTCTGGCCACTATCTACAGCTCAGTCCCACCAGAGCCCCAGCCCTGGCAGCTCATGTTTAGTATAGAAAACGAGTAGCACTGCTAACTTTAGCAATATTCTCTTTACCAAATAAACCATAGCTTTATTACAGTGAGGCTATTAAAATACTTTTTGGCAATTTTGGGATCTGATTTCATTGCGTGCTCTTTTATTGATAACATGCTAATTTCTCTTGGCTCAAACTAATTTTTGAAACTGTTTAGTCAAATGTTTGTCATGTGAACTGTTGGCTTGTATGCAAGATTGAAGTATTTCTTCCTTGATTCCAAAACTCATTTCTCAAAGTTTTTTAATCCTGAATATCCAGTAGTTTTAGGGCAAGTGGCTTTTTTGTCTCTTGAAACTATTTGACTGCCAGTTCATCTGCTATTAATATTTAAATAAAGTGACTTTTTTTGCATAATGAAAGAAAATGTAATGCTAAGCAAATTTCCAAACATTTGGAAGGGATTTATTTGTAAATATAATTGCTATTAAAACCAGTACTGGTTTCTACTCTTGGCTCTGGCTCTTGAAAGAAATACGACTTTCAGTTAAATTACCTTTTACATGAACATAGCCACTTGTGCATACATGGCCTTAACTGGATATTGATTTATTTAACAAGAATTACAAGTGTCACTGGGTTATCCTAGGGGCCTTGCACATTGATTAGCTTCATAGAATTGTATATAGGGGTAATGCATTTTGTTTTTAGCCTGTAAATGTTTCCTGTATTTTGCTTTTCCAGCTTTATGGTCTGGGCTCTCTTCACAAGTGCACCGATTTTCAGCACACAAGAGCTCTTTGGGTAACAATCTCATTGCCTGATTCCACCCTTTCCCATCTCATGGTTCTGGGGGCAGCTTTGGCCCAGAGTGCTCTAATGACTGTAAAATATGGGCAATCCTGCTGATTTTATTATGCATTGAGCTATTCAACTCCAGTCTACAGGTGTCTGTTGCCTATGGTGCACATATTCAGGATACCTCAAAGGCCAGTGGAGGGAGTTGTCAGAATTGTACACCTAGTTTTCAGTCCTTATTTGGGACCCCCGCTTAAGAAATTTTTGAAAATGTGCACTGTTGGCGAGGCCTTGTCTGGAAAACAACCAATTTAAAACCATGATTTATACATTACCAACCTCACACCCTTTCCATATTAACTTTTAAGATTTTTCTGAAACTTTAAGCTGTTGCTTTGCAGCCTTCCTTTTTTAGCATGTTACTTTGCAGTTTCATTGGCCAGAGCCCATGCTGCTTTTTTTTTATATTTATATAGTCTAGGTCAAGAATATTCAACTTGTAAACCTCCCTCTTCAGTTACCCCCTTTTTAAAGCAACTTTGGCTGTTAGGATACAGGCACCAGTAGTTCAGTGATCCTTGTAGGGCAAAAGGTTGGAAAAGCCCTGAGACCTTTCATATTTATAAGACTTTAATGTACAGTCTGCTCTCTGAAGAAACTAACCAAATTACAAGTCGGTTAATTAGAATTAGCCTTCCAGAACAAAGTAGGTAGGTTCCAGTGTAAAGCAAAGTACTTTTTAGATTCACTTCTACATCTAATTTAAAAAAAATATATATATATATATATATATTTTTGCACTAAAACAATAAACAGAATGCATGTTCACGACAAGCCCTATTTATTGAGCTCAGAAACCCTATTATAGTTTTTATAAATACCCTGCTGTGTAGCCATGGGGGCAGCCATTCAAGCTGGAAAAAAGGGAGAAAAGGCACAGGTTACATAGCAGATATCCGATAGATATGTTTTCTGCTATGTAACCTGTGACTTTTCTCCTTTTTCCAATGGCTGCCCCCATGGCTACACAGCAGCTTTGTTTATATAAACTATTGTAGAGTTTCTGAACCAAACACACCAGTGTTGTCAGTGCAGGGCAACAGTACATTTTATTTTATTTTACGTTAAAATACTTCCATTTTTTGGTGTTACTGTTCCTTCTAAGGGCAGAACATACAGTATCGGTTTTTAAATCACAGATAAGACTTTCTGTACAAAAGCCACTTTGATGAACATCATTTTATTGGATGTTAATTTCACGTCTTCCAGAAAATATTCATCTGTCTGTGGAGACTTTTCAGATATTTGTAAATAATTAGCCAGAAAAAGCAGCAGTATAAGACCAACCATGGGCTCTGTTCATTGAAAACATGTCTGATTAGCAGTTTAACTGCTGACCATCAGGTTGCTAGCAAGCTTCCTGGTATAAGTGCTCTCCAGAACCTGAGGTAGCACCCCTGCTTTTAGCTGCACAGCAAAATAAATGCCCTTCTTTAACCATTTCCATCCTTTTGCTCTGGGTAGATCATAGGGTGGTTCTGGTGAACTGGTGTGAAGGCTGATCGTGTTAGTTAAAAATAATAATCTGGCTTTTCCTTTTACAGAATGTAAGATTATTGCGCACTGAATTGCAGAGGTTTGGGGATTCCTTGCAGCAGGTGGACAGGGTGTGCTGTCATACAACTGGAGCTGAGAAACTGAGGCAAGCTCTTGGTACTTGTGATGATATACTGTCCAAACAGGTAAGCTATACTCTTATCTGCAGTTGCTGTTTGCATTCCTAAAAGACTTAAGCTGGCCATACACGCACCGATACTGGTTTCGCACGATATTCGGTGCGTGTATGGCATGTCGGCGAGTCGACCGATATCGCAGGAAGTCGACTCGCCGATCGGACCGGTTAGAAAATTTTGATCGGGCGCCATAGAAGGCGCCTGACCAAAATCTGCCGTCAGGGCTGAATCGGCAGAAGGAGGTAGAAATCCTATTGTTTCTACCTCCTTATCTGCTGTTTCAGCCCTGACGGTGTGTGGCGGATCTGACTATGTTTCGTGCGCCCGATGGTCGCACGAAACATCGTCAGATCGCCACGTGTGTGGCCACCTTTAGTTTGAATTGATGGTTAGACCTGTTATAGTAATGAGCAACCAGAGTTGCTCCCAGTGTTGGACCACCACACACAGGTTGGCAATATCTGGAGGGCCAAAGTTCCCCATACCAGTTGCATATTCCTAATGTTGTTCTGCCCACTTTGAGAACATCTGAATAATCTGCTAGCTCTTGGACATCTACATTTAAGGTATCCTCTGCTCAATTCAAAGTTGTTACCAACACTATAAAATAGTATTATTTTGCAAAGTGGAAACACAACACATTGAATGTATTAACATATTGTTTCATCTGCAGGAAAGGGCTCTGGCAGAACTTCAAAATAACATGGTGTTGGTGAAAATGGACCTGAAGAAGAAGGCTGTTTGCATTGCTGAGCAGTATAACACTGTACAGAAACTACAGGGAACCACTTCTGGCTACAAACGGCTCTGCAATAATGAGAATGTCCAACCAAATAATCCAGAGAAGAAACCCTTCCTACGCAACTTCCTGGCAAGGACCCCAGGAAAGAGAGGACTTGCAGAAAACAGTCCCTACAGTCGCATATTGCGCTCACGGCGATCCCCTGTGCTTAAAACTGTTGCTTTTGGCACCACATACTGATTTTTTTTTTTTTTTAGTACTGCGCCTTCCTTGGACTTTTAGGTTTGAGTGTTAAGTCACTCAACTGTCTTCTAATGGCTATTCCTGTACAGTATCTTTTATTCTACTTAACTTTAAGGGGTCAAGTAAATCTTTCCCTAACACGCTTAGCCTTTTTTTATGTGGTTGAGCTCTTTAGCTACTTTACTTACAACTGCAGCTCTGTGGCTATTAGTACAACCCCTGGAGGTTCATGTATTTGTGGAGGGCAGGGGCTAGTACATTTGCAGTAGGGTTTGGAGTACTGCCGGATATGTGCATCAAGAACCTGGAGTGGCACACTGCATGTGATAAGTCCTTGACCTAGAGAAGAAGGCCTGCACTGATCAAACTCATAAGAAAAGCCCTTGTGCAACCCCAACCCACACACCACAATGCATTGTGTCGCTGCTGGCTGTGACGAGCAGCACATCAGCTCTTTACCATAAGACCAAAAAGTTGTTTGGGCTGTACTTGCCAAAGAGTGTGTGTTCTTCCCTTCACCAAAAATCTATGTATAAGTGAATGTAATATTACATATCACCAGCAACAGCAGTATATAGATTCCAATACAAAAAGGGAAACTAAGCTAAGTATTTATATGATCGCCTTTTGTTTTTACTGCAGTATTTTACAGTTGCTCAATATAAGGGAATGTGTGCTGTTCTGTTTGTTTGTTCTCTTCACATGTGCAATAATAGAATGTATCATCTGGAATAAATCACTTTGTACAGTGTAACCGAGACTGTTCTTGGAAATTGATCATAAAAAAATAAGCAAACCACATCAAAAGTAGATTTGGATGGCCAGCACAAATGGGGTTTATGTGATACTGACACTAATAAACTACTCTTCAAAATATGAATGTACATTAAAAGTTCCCTATAGATCATGTTGATCATTTTTCGATCATAGATTTGCTTTTGTAAGGAATTGTTTCTTGATGTCCCTAAACCTGACTGTTTTGCCAACCTGACTGTCCCTTCCCAACCTGTCAGTTATAGCTTCTAATGCTAATGGATTCCTGCTGCACAAATATGGCAGCCCCCTTATAGAGCAACATGGGGGATCAGATAGGTAATGTAAAAGAATCGAGCAAATACTTTTAAGGCAAAATTGTAAATTGCATGCAGGGACTATGTTATGATAGGTGTAAAATGGTTTAATTTCTGGTGTCCGTTAAGTTGCTTGTCTCAAAAGGCATTGTGTCCCAACCCCCAGAATAAGTTTTTTGTTTGTCTGGCCTTCCAGGCAGCAGCTTCTCTTCTGTTTAATCGATTTTTTTTTTTCTAATATTGTGCGGCATATATGATTAAAAGGAGTAACAGAGTTAGCCAAAGTTTGCCAGAGGGCTACATCTAATTCCAGCAAATATTAATCACTTTAGGTTACATTTACTAATATAATTTAATTGTAATATTGGTGTGTGCAGCCTTCTCAGTGCATTGTGCCTGAGTCTGAGCTTTCATAAGGAGCCAGCCCTACACATTAGAACTGCTTTCAGCTGACCTATTGTTTTTCCTACTCTACAATGCTGCAATATTCTCATTCAGGAAACCTGCTTTTTGGAAGGGTAAGAGAGCCTTTCTTACTTGTGAGCCACAGTCAAATGTAAAAAGACTTGGGGAGCAACACAAGCACCATAAAAGTTCATGGAGGAGCCAAATAAGGGCTGTGATAGGGTGCATAGAGGCTTCCTAATAGCCAATCAGCTTACAGGAGGCTTTATTTGGTAGTAAATCTTGTTTTTATTCAACCAAAACTTCCACTAAGTCAGGAATTTAAAAGAAACTCCCTGGTTTGGGGGCACCGAGAGCAACATCCAAGGGGTTGGGGAGCAACATGTTGCCACTGGTTGGGGATCACTGGTCTAGGGTATCAAATCATTGCCTCTCATTGTGTTTAAAGGAACAGTAACATCAAAAAATTATTATGATTTAAAGTAATCAAAATATAATGTGCTGTTGCTCTGCAAAAAAATGGTGTTTTGGCTACAGAAAAGCTACTTTATAAATAAGCTGCTGTGTAGCCATGGGGGCAGCCATTCAAGCTGGAAAAAAGGAGAAAAGGCACAGGTTACATAGCAGATAACTAGTAGATAAGCCCCATATAATGGGGGTTTATCTGTTATCTGCTAAGTAACCTGTGCCTTTTCTCCCTTGAATGGCTGCCCCCATGGCTACACAGCAGCTTACTTATATAAACTATAGTAGTCTTTCTGAGGCAAACACACCAGTTGTAGCAATGCAGGGCAACAGTACATTATATTGTAATTACTTTTATACACTTTCATTTTTTGGTGTTACTGTTCCTTTAAGGCTAAAGGTCTAACTGCCTCTTACTGTATTTAATGTATTTTGGGTGACACTCCTTCTGCCCCTCACTGTATATTTTATTTAGGATCTGGAGTTATTGTTCATAGAAGTCGGTGTACCATAATTGCCTAGTGCCTACTGTTTGAGGATTGTTATCTTGTTACCTGCCAACTGTTTTGCTGCTGGGGTGGAAAGTGAGGGGGTGACATCACTCCAACATGCAGCACAGCAGTAAAGAGAGACTGAATTTATCAGAGCACAAGTCACATGGCTTTGGGCACCTGGGAAAAAAAATAAAATGGCTAGCCCTATGTCAAAGTTCAAATTAAATATGAAAAAAATCTGTTTGCTCTTTTAAAAAATTGACTTCAGTGTAGAATTCAGCTGGAACTGCACTATTAACTGATGCAATTAAAAAAAAAAAAGTTTTAAATGTTTTACTTAGTTATATTTAGCCAACTATTATTTTCTTGTGTGTAGTAACAGTTAAATAGGCATTACAAAATTGCTTGGAGGTGCTGTTCTCCATCAATAAAAACATGAAATACAGAGAATATTCCTTGTACTGATATTTGGACATGGATAAAGAACAAACTGGAAGCGATCACAGTATAAAAAGTTTATTGAAGTGCAGGAACAAAGCAGCAAATGCATCTGCTCTTCCCGTATTGCTGCTGAGCGATGTCTGTGCCAGCACAAACCTGACAGTCCTGTATTTGTTCGGCAGCAGGATTTTATTCTAACTATAGACAAGCTCCTTAAGAAGAGGCAGTTTGTGCTTCAGCTGAAGCAATAGTCCAATTTCTGTTCACAATACAGACAACAATATATATCCATGTGCATAATCTACTGCAACACATTGTGCTAAGGTGTAACAGATGACAGGTTAAGTGGAGACACTCGTCTTGTAGGGGTGTTGTTGGCTGAAAGAGATTGCGGAAGAAAGAATGGAGCAGTGGCTGGGAGGTCAGCTGATGGACTTTCATTCTGGTTCCTTAATTGTAGAATTTGCCGTAGAAGAGCTTTCCCTTCTTCCCTGGTCTGGAAATGCAAATTCATTTTTAAAATGTAGAGAAAATAAAAAAGGCAACTAGAATCTGACTCAACCTCTGAGTGCTTTGGGCATAAAAATGTTTGAATATAATACACTCCATGGATGAGTGTAAATTAAGAATAATATATGAAGATATAATGATGGAACTTTGTATATTATTAAACACAATAACAATCTTGGAGCCTTTATTCAGTATATTTCAGCCAGCTCTACATTCCACCTGATGTTGCTTAAAACAAGCAAGTTACAGGGAACTACAAATGTGGAATGGCGTTATTAATGTTTAACCGTTTACATGCCATGCAATATGTAATCTTGTGTTTACTGCCAACGTGCATCTCGGCACCTTTCACAGACATACAAACCAGAATGTGTCACTAATTTTACTATGTACTGTGCTGCTCAAAATACAATTAGTGACCAACTCTCTATCAGGTGGAGAAATGATCAATAGTAAGGAAATACTTAAATGTAAAAATACTTACATCATTAAAATTGAAGCATTTCTGGGCACATGCAGATGCTTCATCCCACAGCTTGCACTTAAAGTAATACTGAGCCAGATAGCGAAAGGCTGTGCTGAGCTCCTGGTGCTCTACAATTTCCTAGAAATATAAACAGATGTGATATATAACTGCTGATCAGCCAAAAGGGGACTGCTTCCGTATTTTTTCACTAGTGTCTTACCCCACAGGAGTAGATGTCCTGTATGTATTTGATGTAACACTGGGCAGCCTGTTCTGATTCATTCAGTTGTTCATGAAGCCTTTAAAATATGCACATAAATGTTACACAACATGGCATAGCGTCCTTCATATTTTATTGTACTGGTGTAAGGAAATTAACAAGAAAATATGTTGCACCATGCCTTGTTTAACAAAGGTGCTACTGAAGCTGATCTTACATTTAAAGATCAAGTCATCTTTAGATTTCCAAATGAGTTTGTGATCTGCCCTGCTATGCAGGTGGCCCGCTCAGCCTAACCCTTAGGCCAACAAGCAGATCACCCCACATAGCACAATCAATAACTAAACAAGTTCCAATACAAAATCAGACAGAAAGGGTATTATTTTGGCTAAACAAATGGATCAATGGGCTACAAATTTGGTAAAAAAAATTCAGCATAAAGAGCAATTATGCCTCTTTCCTAGTCCTAGCTAATTTCTTTTACCTCTATTACCCTTAAATAAATATTAAGTAAGAGAAACACTAAAAGATAAGGCAGTAAATCAATATGTTAAAAATCCTATTTGTTAAATGTAAAAAGAGACAGCAAATATCCAGAATCAAATTTATTGTCTAAATCTTACCTGTCCTACAAAATTTTTATGACCCCACTGTCCTGCCACTGGCTTGACAAGCTTCCTTGTATATGTTATCAGTTTAATATATGGCGCACAAACATGCTGTCTGTTGAATAAGGCCCCACAAGACCTTTAGACAAATCCCCCTAGGGTCCATATTGCAGGAACATTTGCCCCTTGCAACCATTAATGTTGTCTATTCAGCAATACCTCATTTAGATAATTCCACCTGTCGCCACTCTGTGTGCCTCACACATGACAATTCTGATTCAATAACATCAATTGTACCGGCACAGAAACCAGGACATTTTGGCTGCTGTTGTTTTCCACTAGATATCAATGATGGTATAATGTGCCATAGCTTTAAATGCTTAATACTATTGCGACAAGGAAAATGTAATATAAGCTGCATCATACTGAAATATGAAACTTTCTAAATATAATTACGGACAAATTCTGGCTGGGTGTCAGGTTTTCATTGACTGTTAGATTCAATATATCTTCGGTTAGGCTTCCTTTCCTAGCAGATCAACTCACTCAAATCAACTGAATCCAGCACAAAAAAATATTACAAAATACCTAGCTTTGGTACAAATATTGCATTAAGAGAAGCAGGACATATCTGGATTTTTTCTTTAAAAGAGTGAGCTCTAAATCATCTTCTTGGCAAAGATATATTGGATCTGTTATTTAAAATCAGACTTCCAGCTTCTACATGAAGAGAGGCAGATGTTGAGAGTGAAGAGTAACTTAATTATTTCAGATACGGAATTTTTAAGTAATTAGTTTAGAAAAAAAAAATCTTATTTCAGTATAGTGAAGCGGATATTAAATTTTCATTTTCGTAATAGTTTCCCTCTAAAGTCACCATAGGCTTAAGGGTTTAAATTCATTTTAATTACTTTTAAGACAAAGCTATAAATAAAAATGTTTCTGGCTATGTGAATGTTCGAATTCTCCCCATCTGGTTGAATGCTGCCAAAACTACATTTTTAATGGGGGTTTAAACATAAAATGATAATGCAGAAAAAAAATCTGATAATATTTAAAGGTTCTTTTTATGTCAACCCCTAATATTGTCTATGGATGAAGGACACATACTTACTTTGCCAGCTTGACCAGAGCCATTTTCTCAACATCACCTACAGCATAAGCTCTCCAGTAACACTGTCAGAAAAGCAATTTATACATAAAAGTAAGAAAATCTGCATTGTTCTTCTCTAGTTTCTTTTGATTTACATTGTAATTTTTTATATTTATATTTTTTATTTATTTAATACAAAAAAGCCATGCATATCTTTCAAGTTATATCCTTATAAATGATGCATAGTGATAAAAAATAAGAGGATATCAGAAGTCACTTTGGCGTTCCATGACCTGTAGAAAAGCACCAAGCCCTCCGCCTAATGCATTTATTTGGTCATGAAATGCCTCCATGCTTCTATTTCACAATTGGGGGTATTTTATTCTCCATATATTTATAGTCTGTATCTGTTAAACCTAGGAACATTTATTATTTCTAAATGTATTTTTCTACTTAAAGCATGGAGTTGTTAAGAATAAATGTTTTATGGGAACATGAATATAAACAATTTAAAAACAGTTTATACAGTTTCACATACTTTTTTAGCCTCCACAAGTTGATTAAGCTTTTCATAACATTCCCCCAAAGCAACAAGCATTCTAGAGTCATTGGGTCTGGAAAGAAACAGAAACTGTCACATCTCTGCAAAGAACCATTAGCCTACCCCTCCAAAAATCCAACAATACCTGAGCTGATGGGCCCGTCTATAATAATAAAGGCAGTAAAATGGCATCTTTAATATTTCATAGGTTTGTCCTAATCCATACCAAGCACGATAATCTCTCTTGTTCACTTCAATTGCATGCCTGTTCCAAAATACAAGGTATTAATGGTGCGAAAAAGTAGCAAATTACCATGAAGCACTAGACGTGCACACATGCACAAGGCGTAAGGCTAATATCACACTAAGTGGACTCTCCACAGTGGAGAATCATGCGAAACTACCGTTGCTGGCTCTTTTTATGACTTTTATGTTAACTACCTGTCACTATGGGTACTCTCATCTGGGCTGACATCAACTGGAGCCCAATCAAATAGTGAAAGAGACCACTATCATGTTGTACTGAGCAAAAGCAATATGGCAGCTCACATTTCTATGTATTTAAAACTACCAACATTAGTTGAGAATTAACAGTTTACCTACAATTCTAGCACACTATTCTTGTACAATCACATGACACACATTGGACATATAATTAAAATACCAACCTGTAAGCCTGTATTGCTGCAGAAGTGTTCTTCATTTCCATGTATTCATGGCCCATGAGGGTCCAAGCACCAAGATATCGAGGGTTGAGTTTTAGTGCCCTTTGGAAGTACAGCGCTGCTTTTTCATGCTGGGAGCGCAAGCTGTAATAATTGCCTACACAAACAATGAAGACCCAGTCAACACTTATATGATTAACCTCAAGTATACCAGCAACATATTCCTAAACAACTTTTGGTAAGCCCTTACCGATAACGCAACAGGTCTCAACACGGTACTTGTCAATGTCACATAGATTGTGGGCCAAATAGCTTAATTCTGGTTTCAGACCCTTAGAGGCATAACACAAGAAAAGTGTAATTAAGATCTTTTCAGGAGTTTTGCATACAAGATTTATCAGCAAAAATATGCCAGCACTCCAAAAGGCTAGCTAATGAAATGCAATAACCAAGTCTAATATTAAGCTTACCCTGACATACAGGAGGTTGGAAAAGGTGTCCATGTTTTCTATTCTGTAAGGATCCTGTTTCCGCAGCTCATTGAATATAGACAGAGCTTTGTCAATATCTATAAAAGGATGAAAACATTTATTTAATCTCTGGATACCTTATAAAGTAATAAGTAACAGTCAGCAAGCAATATATATATTCCTTACCTCGGATGTTATGGTAGGCAACAGCAATTTGAGAAATAATGTAAGTACTCTTGGAAAAGCCAGCATCAATAAGACTTTGGTATTTCTGCAATGCTTCCTCAATCAACTGCAGCTCTGTATATATGTGTGCCAAGAAAAATTCCTTTATCCATGATTCTGGCAGGGACAGGAACTTCAGCTGGTGGAACATATTAACAGTGTTATACTATCATACCTCATGTGTCAAATAGCAGTTTAAGTAACTTAAGGTGAATATACATTGGTCGACAAAAGCTGCCGACTTGGTCCATGTATGGTGCTAGCCAATGTCTGAATGAAAATCAGTCAGATATCAATTAGGCAGGTTTGATTTTGCCATCGGATCAAGGACTGCATCTGCCCGTTGATGAAGTCCTCATCCCAAATACCTTGCCTAGCCACAATTATGATCCGTTTGTTGGACTGGGGGCCAAAAGACTGGATCTGCCCGTTATAGCCCACCTCAAGGTGGTCATACTGGTGAAAGACTTGTTTGGCAACCTTGCCAAAAGCAGATCTTAAATGTATTGCAAGTTTTAGTTGAGATATGCTGATGAAAACAATAACAGGACAGGGTGGCCAACTGCATATTGTTTATTGAAGTGGCAAAATTAGCCAGTGAGGCTCTAATGAATGAGACACAGGGATGGGCAATTTAGCTATATAATATATGTATATCTTAAAGCACACATTTGTACAGTGTAGTCAAATAAGTATTTACCATCTCTTTGTCTGTAATCAAATTACATAACTCCAGCCAGGTTCCCCAATGTAAGGGCAAAACATGTGTTGCCTCCACAAATACATCTAACGCTTCTTTTGCCAGATCCAGCTTCCTCAAGACCACTCCATACCTGTGGGAAATAAAACAATGATTCTCTATATTTATGACTAAAAATGTTTTCTGCTTCTCTCTTTAATGCCAATGTATACCATAGGCCAGAAAAACCGTGTAAAGCTGCCCATACAAGGGCAGATCCGCTCGCTTGGCGATGTCGCCAAGCGAGCGGATCTTCACCCGATATCCCCACCTACGGGTGGACGATATCAGGTAACATGTAGGCAAATTCGATCGTTTGGCCCTAGGGCCAAACGATCGAATTCTAACGGCAGCAATGAGGCAGTCCCCGATCCGACTGAATTTTCTAACCTGGCCGATCAATATCTGCCCAATTTCAGCCCAGATATCGGTTGGCCAGGCCCCTCGTTTCTGCTCCTACACGGGCCAATAAGCTGCCGAGGCGGTCCAAGTTACCGATATCGGCAGCTACTATCGGCCTGTGTATGGGGACCTTAAGGCAGTAAAATTCTACACTAGCTACTATACAAAGGAAAAAATAAAAGTTTTCAAAGCTAGCAATTAGAAAGGAACACACTTAATAATACACATTCAACATAATAGCACTTACATCTCAGAGTGTTCCTGGTGTAAAAAGACCAGAAGCAACAAGAATAACCCTTTAGCCCACCATATTGTCACTTACAAGTACAGTCCAAATCCATCTAATTCCCTGGCTTTGTGCTTCTTACTCAGCTCCACACGTAGTTCCCTCAGAGCCTCATTCTTTACCTGCCCTTTTTCAAGGGGACCTAAATTATAATATAAAAAAATGTTTCAAGGCAAAGTGAATTATATCCTGCTTAATTTTACAAATAAAATAAAGACTGCTTTTCAGTAGAATCATCACCATGTTACTTAGTTTACTTTTCCATGTCAAGTAAACTTGACATGGAAAACTAATTGCAACCAAAAGGCCATATATATCTAATGGCTGTAGACCGCAGTAATGTTTCACACGTTAATTTAGCTTTCCATGTTAAAGAGTTACAGTAGAGTAGAGGATTTAAATTCCAATACTAGAATTTAACAGATATGATAAAAAGGTCCATTCGAGACTATTTAAGGCTTACCAAGGCTATCAACTGTTTCATCATCCTTCTTCTTTTCTCCAGACTAAAAGATAAGCCAAAGATACAAAATACAATTGAAATGTAGCAGTTAGTACTAATCAATACTTGTAATGAAAACATTTCAACCACCTTGCCAAGCCATACCCGAATACTATAAAAGCTTAGAATATGAGTAATGGGTAGAAAAGAAGATTTCAATACTTTCCACGTTAATTTCTCTTTCCAGTGAATTGGGAGAGAAAGCTAGATTGGCATAAATTTTTTTTTTTATAAAAATGGACACAAAGAGGTTAATAGTAGACTCGAAGGCTTTGAACCCTCTGCCTGCGTCCCCCTATCTACAGTTTTGTTCCACAGATAGAAAGAAGACCAGAAGAACCCCAAGAAAAGCAGAAGATATCCACCAGAGGTTTAGAATCACCACAGGACAAGACCAGTTTCTCGGCCAATGCAGGGGAATACAAACTGATCATATTGTAAATTCCTTCCTTTCTTTCCTAGTTCTCAGGAAACATCAAAGGTTAAATGATAAATTACTCTAAACTTTCACATAGTGACTTTTGCTAGTGTACTTTACAGTACTTTAATATAGGTTTATATGGTCTATATGGTACAGACAACTTTTCTCACTGTAATATAAATAATACTATTGTTAATCCAGGGATAAGATGCAACTAGAAGTAGTCTCCTCTAAAGCATTATTACTGATAATGTAACCCAAAGTTGAGATTCTGTTTAATTTCCAAATAATGTGTGTTTAGTGAAGGACCTGACATCACTGCGAGATACTACTGTACCTATCCAAATCAATCATTACATGTAAAACTCTTGTTTGTGAAAATCTGCATTGTGCTCTTACCAAGTACCTGGAGTACATGTACAAGAAATAGGCTTTCTGGCTCTTACACCCCCGAAGAAAATATGCAGCTCGATCATATTCTTTTAGGTCAAAGTAAGACTTAGCCAGTGTATATGCATCCAGATCCTGGGCATCCTCCTATTGCAAGAAAATTGATAGGGTAAGAGAAAAAACATTAACAACTCCAAATATTTTTTTTTATTTCCAATCATAAAATGCATTGTACTGTACTAAAATGTCCCGTGAACGTTATATGTCCTAGGAGAACCCAAAGTAGTGAAAGGGGTGCCCAAACTAAAAACCAGTTAGGGTGTGGTGCCAAGAACACTTCTCATACCTCTGTAAGTGCTGGGGTTGAAGGAAGCTCATTTAAAGGAATAGATTCCAGAGAGAAAGCAAGTTCTGATGCCCTGGAAATTACAAATATAAAGGGAAAAGTTATGGTCATTATTTAAAGAGATTGGATTGTTATGTTAATGAAGCTTAAAGGAACAGTAACACCAAAAAATGAAGGTGTTTTAAAGTAATTAAAATATAATGTACTGTTGCCCTGCGCTATAGTTTATATAAATGAGCTGCTATGTCAACACGGGGGCAGCCATTGAAGCTGGGAAAAAGGAGAAAAGGCACAGGCACATAGCAGATAACAGATAAGCTTTGTAGAATATAATGGGGTTTTATCTGTTATCTGCTATGTAACCTGTGCCTTTTCTCCTGTAAATGGCTGCCCCTGTGGCTACACAGAAGCTTTATTATATAAGCTATAGTAGTCTTTCTAAGAAAAACACACCAGTTGTACCAGTACAGGGCAGCATTACATTATATAGTAATTACTTTTATACACTTTCATTTTTTGGTGTTACTGTCCCTTTAAATTATCTGCAAGTTACATTTTACAGATCTACTCTAAAAAAAACTAAAAGATGAATATCCCTAGAAAGCAAAACAGATTGGCTATGAGAATTGACATTTATTATGTTTATCTTTTGTTATGTTATGTTTTATTTTATTACTTTCAGATACTCTCCCAGTGTCAGACTGGCCCACCACGATGTCAGGAAGACTCCCAGTGGGCCCTTCTGCTCACACAACCATTTGCCTTGTGTGCCTACATCTTGGCCATTCCCGTTGAAAACAAAGAGGTGAAATGCAAGAAAGGATCGATAAAAGTACAACGTATTAGGTAAGGAGAAGCAATAAAAAGAATAAAAAATGGCTTGGATAGTGTGCCTGCAAAGGTTTTGTGGTGGGCCTCTGGCTCCCCAGTCCGACACTGTACTCTCCTACTCAAATTCTATTCCAAACCTAATTATGAGGGAACAAAAACTGTAGATATTTCTAAAACCATAAAATATGGAAAATTTATACTATTCCAAAACAACTTGCAATGGAATTTTGTCTACATAATTCTTTGGGTTAATTTTAAGTTATTATTTTCATATCAAGTCATAATTTGTAGTTATTGCTTGCCACATAACATGAAAAAATGCAGTACTCTTGCATTCTGCTTAAAAGGTTTAAACAAGAGATTTTGCAAATAAATATTGATTCTGTGCTCCATTTAAGTCGTAAAATACACAAAAGTTTAGAAACCCCAAAAACTTTAGGCCATAGATTGTTTGGTTTGTATGTCTCAGTAAAGAGTAGAACCCCCATTTTATGTTTTTCAGGGGACCAGAAAGAGTAAAGTTCAAGAAAATGTAAAATCAGGGAAATGTATTCAATACATAATAATAATGGATTGGACCACAAAAAAAGTATAAAATGAGGGAAAACTTAAAATCAGGGCATGTAAAACTGAGGTTTCACTGTGTATCATATATACAGGTATGGGATCCCTTATCTGGAAATCCATTATCCAGAAAGTTCCAAATAGACTCCATTATAAACAAATAATTCTAATTTATAAAAATGATTTCTTTTTCTCTGTAATAATAAAACAGTACCTTGTACTTGATCCCAACTAAGATGTAATTAATCCTTATTGGAGGCAAAACAATCCTACTGGGTTTATTTGTATGTATGTATAACTTTATTTATAAAGCACCACAAGGGTACGCAGCGCTGTACAGTCTTACAGAATACAAAATTACACACAGGGAGGATGAGTGATATAATAAATAAATACAATAAATACATATATGTGTATATATATATATAAGTGCCATGTGGTATGAGACACAGTAGGAAGGAGGTCCCTGCCCTGTAGAGCTTACAATCTGAGTGGTTGGGTAACATACAGGCACAAACTGGAAGGTAAGAGTGCATCAGGTATGGGCATTTGCCCTTAAGCGTAGGACTGGGCAAAATAATGTCTTAGTGCTCCAGAAGGTAACAGCTGAGTTTTTTCTTAAAGAGAGTTAGTGAGTGTTCCCTATGGAGGGATTCAGGGATAGAGTTCCAGAGGTAAGGAGCAGCGAGATAGAAAGGTTTAAGACGAGAAAGCGCAGTGGGTGTGGATGGTGTAAAGAGACGGAGGCTCTGAGAGGAGCGGAGGAGACGACCAGGAACATGTAGGGAGACCAGTGAAGAAAAGTAGTGAGGAGCAGAGGAGTGAAGGGCTTTGAACGTCAGCAGAAGGATTTTGTAAGCTATCCTTTGCTTGACAGGCAGCCATGCTAGTGAGCTTAGTTGAGGCTGAGCAGGATCCCTCTTAGGAGAGAGCAGGAGGATCCTGGCAGCAGAGTTTAAGATTGATTTCAGGGGAGAGAGGTGGGAGTCTGGGAGGCCGGTTAGTAGGAGATTATTTAATATTTAAATGATTTTTAGCAGACTTAAGTTATGGAGATCCAAATTACGGAAAGATCCCTTATCTGGAATACCCCAGGTCCCGAGCATTCTGGATAACAGGCCCCATACCTGTATTATGTGTACTTCTATGCATTTCTAAAATAGCAGCAAATATCCCTTATTGATTTATATTTTGTGTAATTTGCCAGACAAGTGGAAAGTGAAACTGTAAAGTAGAATACTGTATAGAGTCAGGGCTATTCTTTCATGATCTCTACTTGCCATGAAGCTGTAAAGCTGATACAGGTTTATGATGAGATATACAAGTAACTAGAGATGTGGGCTGAGAAATAAAAAAAAAGAACCTAAAAGTTGCCACTGGGTAAATCCACTACGACCCAGACTCCTATGTTCAGATGTGGGTAATAAATTTTGACCAAATTGCCTAAACATCTATTCATATATAAATAATGACCATGCACTGGATGCTCCACGCCATGCAGGAGTACCACCTCCATCATAAGTCAATAATATAAAGTAAGATCCCCCTTCACAGGCGATTTCAAAAGAAAACCATGCGCACAGGAAGTGTACCAGTAAAATACGGCGCTCCTACCATTTGACGCTATGCATCAGACCTCTCTCCCGGCAAAGCCAGGTTACGCTTAGCAGCTGTTTCTTGATTTCCTTCAAATCAGAAAACATCCCGCTTGTCGCCGCCATCTTTCCCTACCGCTCTCCAGCTGGCAGGCGCTTCAGTGACATCTCCCAATCAGGAGAGGGCTTACTGCTACTAGCTGTATTCTGCATTCTGAGGCGCCTCGCACAAACCCAGCGTAGGAGCGATCTGATAGGCTGAGAAGCCTCACGAATGCACCGATTGGCTCAGGCTGAAATGTGTCAGCAAGGAGCGCGCTTTGCCAGAACTGGGGAGAAACTGGTTCGTCAGAACTCCGGTTATGCAGAAAGTGGTCTTATCATTTTGGTAGATTTAGGGCCTATGTAGGAACGTACATCTAAAGTGTGTATGGGTTTAATGCGCTGTATCTTGCGTGCGAGGTTCCGGCTCTACTATGGGTGACGCAGTTAGCTTTGGCTGACTTTATTATTAACATTTATTTAGAAAGCGCCAACATATTCCGCAGCGCTGTACAATAAGTCTTAGGTGCTGTCCTGGTTGCCTTCATGTTGTTACAGCAGAAAGTCATGCGGTTTCCTTGCTGGTTAGCGATATATTGCCAAGCCTCATTCTATTGTGCCTAGAGACATAGTAAGAAGAGAATAAACGTAATACATTTCCAACCAGCCCATTGCTGCCACAAGCCCGCCTTTCCCTTCTTGACCCTTAGCTGGCCACGTCAGAGCTGACTATACCCATGTGGTTATAACCCATCTCTAATATGTATATGTACATAAATATGCATATAAAGTGCATTAAAAAAATCTGCCTTTTATAGGTTTCTTTGCACCATAATCACAGCAAGTGGGAGGCCATATAAAATCCCTCCAGTTTTGTAGGCAATTTTGAGAAATATATGGTGCTGGTTTTAGTTGTTTTTTTTTTATCATCTTTAAAAATGGCCCCTTTATTGGAGCTCCTCTCCTATGGTCCCTGTTCCCTTTAAAATGAGGGTAGGCGTGTCCTAATGGTCCCTGCCAGCTGCTGATTGGTTCCTCTCCTGCAGCAAAGTGTGCTGAGTGCTGCCATCTCCCCTGTGCAACCTGGGAAAGGAGGCAGCTGGATGTGGAACTAGTATGGTTTGGGGGAAATATTAAATGAATCAGACCCAAACACTACTTTTTTCAGTATATTATGTATATTTTTAGAGGAGTATAATGCACTGGAACATTCTAGTTTTTAACACAATATGTCTTTTTTTTTTTTTTAAAAAAAAAAGAGGACATGCCCACCCCTCATTTTAAAGGGAACAGGGACCATAGCAGATCAAAACGGAAAATCATATCATACTTACCGAGATTTTCGTTTCCTGGACTGGAACATGGCAGTGGGCACTAATGGGTTAATCCCCCCTGCCGTGAGGAAGGTACAGGAAATGACACTATATAAAAGACTTCCCCTTCCCCCAGCGCCCATCTCTACTGACTGAGTGCAAAACTTAGGGTGGGAAGCCCCGTGCCCACTGCCATGTTCCAGTCCAGGAAACAAAAATCTCGGTAAGTATGATATGATTTTCCGTTTTCCTGTTCCTTCCACATGGCAGTGGGCACTAATGGGACATAACAAGCTTACAACATAGGGAGGGTAAACAATTATTTATTAGCAGTAGCCTCCGATAGAATAGCCCTTCCAAAAACAGCTAAGTTAGAAGTAAAAGTGTCACATTTATAATGCTTGGAGAAAGTACAAAGAGAAGACCACGTTGCAGCTCTGCAAATTTCCTCTGAAGACACCTGAGCCCGGTATGCCCAGGACGCCGCCATCCCTCTAGTAGAATGTGCTTTCAGACCTGAAATCGGGGCTGTCTGTAATGAGTACGCAATTTGAATACATTCTTTAATCCATCTAGCAATGGAACCTTTGGAAGCTTTGGTTCCTGGATTTTTCCCTGCAAAAGTAACCAGCAAAGCATCCGATTTCCGGATTGAAGAAGTTTTCTCTAAATAAATTTTTAGACATCTAACCACATCTAGAGTGTGGAGTTTCTTCTCATGCTCATTCTCCGGACAGGTATGAAAAGATGGAAGGATGATCTCTTGAGACTGATGAAACTTGGAAGAAACTTTAGGGACAAAATTATCCTCTGTTCTAAGAACCACTCTGTCTTGAAAAAAAGGTGATTTTGCATGGTTTGATGGATAATGCGTGGATTTCTCCAACCCTTCTGGCTGAGGTAATAGCAAGCAGAAAAGAGGTTTTTAGGCAAACCGTCTTGAGAGAAGCTTTATCCAAAGGTTCAAAAGGATCTTCCATCAGGGCATTCAGTACTAAAGAAAGGTCCCAAGGAGGAATCTTCTGTTTGCACACCAGTCGAAGTTTGCTAAGACCCGTGAAAATTTTTTTAACCAAAGGATTTTCTGCCCAAGAAATATCCAAAAAAGAAGAGATAGCTGTGACTTGTCCTTTAAGCGTAGAATTGCTAAGGTTGCGATCTGCTCCTTCTTGAAGGAATTCGATCAAAGGACCCACCGAAGTACAAAAAGGGTTAATATTCCTGGAAGAACACCAACTGGAAAAAACATCCCAAACTTTAGAGTATTTAAGATGAGTAGAAGGTTTTTTGGAAGCCAAAATAGTAGAGAAAGCTTTGCTCGGGATTCCTTGCTGACTCAGCCAGTTCCTTTCAACTTCCATGCTGTTAATGCCCGACTCTTTGGATTTGGATGGAAGAGGGACCCTTGTGATAGAAGATCCTTGCAAATTGGAAGATGAAATGGTTTGTCTACAGCCATCTGAATTAAGAGAAGAAACCAAGGTCTCCTGGGCCACCATGGAACCACCAGAACTACATTCGCTTTGTCTTCCCTGATCTTCTTGATTGTTTTGGAAATCATTGCAGTGGGAGGAAATATGTAGGCTTGACTGAAGTTCCACTGGAAAGAAAAAGTGTCCCAAAAGATGGTTCTTTTGTCCTGTTTCCAGGAACAAAAAACTGGAATCTTCTTGTTGTGAAAATTCGCCATAAGGTCTATGGAAAATGGACCCCATTTGTTGGAAATCGTCTTGAAAACCTCTTGATTGAGTTCCCATTCTCTTGCTGAGAATCTTCTGCTGAGCCGATCCACTAATTGGTTCTGGGTCCCCGGTATGTAACAGGCCACTAGATATTTGAGATTCTTTTCTGCCCAATTCAGAATAATTGTGGTCGTGTTCAACAAACTTGCAGATTTTGTGCCTCCTTGTTTGTTTAAGTAATTGACCGTAGTTTGGTTGTCTGACCTGATAAGCACCTCCTTCTCTAGGATAAGAGGACAAAAGTATAGCAGACTCTGAAGAACTGCATTTAGCTCCCTCCAATTGGAAGATTTCTTCGCATCTTGTGCTTTCCAAATCCCTTGGCAAGTGAGTCCCTTGTAGTGAGCTCCCCAGCCATTGAGACTGGCATCCGTGGTAATGATCTCCCACGATGGAGGAGTTAAGGACACTGGGACTAGAAGAGTCTGGGTCTCCATCCACCAGTTCAATGTGTTGATGGTGTGATCTGACAATGAAATTATCTGGAAATCCCTCCGATAATCTTTGTCCCATTGATTGAGGAAATCTATTTGTAGCTGTCTCGAGTGTATTCTTGCCCATCTGATCGAATCTATAGTGGAATTGAGTTTCCCTATGACTTGTTGGCAAACTTTCGCTGTGGTGACAGGATGATGAATGATGGATAACACCTGTGCTTGAATATCTGGAATTTTCTCTGTAGGCAGACTGAGGTGAAATTTCTTTGTGTTGATGATGGTCCCCAAAAAAGTGATTTCTTGAGTGGGTTTCAGCATCGATTTCTCCCAATTCACTAGCCATCCCCAATCCGTAAGGGTTTTGATTACAATATGAAGATGATCTAGGAGGAGTTGCCTTGTTTGAGCTTTGACTAGGAGATCGTTTAAATATCCGAAAATCTGGATCCCACGAAGCCTGAGATGAGCTAAAAGCGGGGCTAACACCTTGGTGAAAGCTCTGGGAGCCGTAGACAGACCGAAGGGCATGGCTTGATATTGAAAATGTTTTCCCAGGATGAAAAACCTGAGAAACTTCCTGTGAGGTTTCCATATGGGAACATGGAGATACGCATCTGCAAGATCTACTGTATCTTTGCCATCCAATCTCCAAGGCAGATGTGTTGTGATATAATACTGATCGAATCCATTTTGAATGAACGAATTAACAGAACTTGGTTGAGTACACGTAAGTTCAGAATAACCCGAAACTGACCGTTTGGTTTTTTCCTTAGAAACAGATGAGAATATATTCCTCCAAACCTCTCTTGTTTGGGCACTTCTGAAATTACTCCTTTTTTTAAAAGGTCTAAGAGAATGGAACGAAGCTTCTTGATGGCCTCTGAAGATCTGTTTTTTTCTGATGACACGAAGCTTCTCTTGGGATAACTCTTTAATTCCAAAGCATATCCTTCTGTGATGGTTTTGATGACCCAGGCATCTTTTGTATGTTGAGCCCACACTGCCCCAAACATATTTAATCTTCCTCCTACTCGAGACAGAGGGGCTCTCGCACCATCATGCTGATTTTTTTATCTGTTTTCTGATCTTTCTTGTCGTAATTCTGGAATCTGGATCTCCATGGTTGCCTTTGAAAAGGTTTCCCTGGCTTGTACTGTTTGGATGGCCATAAGCCCGCCGGCTTCTCTCTGCGCACTCAAAAGATAAGGATCTCAGCAGGAGCATCAAACAGAGGAGAGCTACTCTGCTGGTAACGGGGGTCTGCACGACAGGAAGAGAAGAGATGGGGCGCTGGGGGAAGGGGAAGTCTTTTATATTGTGTCATTTCCTGTACCTTCCTCACGGCAGGGGGGATTAACCCATTAGTGCCCACTGCCATGTGGAAGGAACAGGAAAATACCTTTCAAAATTTTGAAAACGGAAAGAGGGACAAAAACAAATGGCACGCACAGTGCAGCAATTTTTTGACCACGCCCATTTTTGCAACCACACCCCCTAAATACCACTCCTATTTGGCTAAATTCGGCAGGTTATTTAAAGTTTGAACACATTTCTGGGGGTTTGGGGATCCTGTATTATGTGTTGTTACAGTTTTGCTCAAAAAGGTGAAATTGCCCTTTAGGCTGATGCCACTCCAGACGTATGGCGTATATTTTCTGCAAGCTGAAAAACACTTGCCGAAAATATGCCCCGTAAACGCCATATACCCCTACGTGTGCCTGCACCGAAATGAATGGAATACACTTGAGTGCAGGCACATGTAGCTGATATCCGCAAAAAAACGTGAGAGAATGCAAAGTCTTGCATTTCTATGCATATTTCGGCTACATGTGCCTGACCTGAGCGTATTCCATTCATTCCGGTGCAGGCACAAGTAGGAGGGTATGGCACATATTTTTGGCAAGCGTTTTTCAGCTTACCGAAAATATACGCCTGGTGTGGCATCAGCCTTAAGCTGCAAGTCTCCTCAAGAGATCTGTTTAGCTTATTAGTTACAATTGTATCTCAGTGCAGGTGTGGTTTTTAAATTTCTGGGCTCTCTGCCAAAAGCTACTTATTTAATTAAAGGTCTATGAAGATTTTCATTCATCCAGGTCAGTTCAACTGAAGAAGCTGCTCGGATGAGTAGTGAAACGTCTTCAATGATTACCAAACAAGTCCAGTTGCTTTAAATTTATTTATACTAGATATATTTAATTAAATGTGAGAAACAATGTATCTAAGTGCAGGTGACGCTTGTTAAGATTTCTGAGCCCTCTGCCAAAAGCTACTTTTAATTAAATTTGTACCTTTTTTAGCTTCATTGCAGGAGATCAAAGGAAAATGAGGGACTTTTCAGTAAGAATCCGGGACTGCGGGTTAAGCTATCAAAAGAGGGACTGTCCCACAAAAATGGGACAGTTGGAAGGTATGGATCAATGGGGAACTCCATTGCCAAAAGTAAAACCAGCACCATATATTTCTCAAAATGGGACCCTGGTAGTGGTAGCTCCATGGTTCCCTTGCGTCAGCTGGCACAGCAGCTCTCAGTTCGGAACAGAACACAGAAAGGACTGTGTGGTGCTAAGCGCAATAATACAGAAGTGTGAGGAACACGTTTTGATGCAAGTACCTTTGATGTAATGATGTAAGGACCTTTAAGTGATTTTCAACATGTATGACTGTGGGAAAAGTGCAGGCACAACAGCTGCACTTGTAGATGTATATTAGCCCTTATATTAAGCTCTGCAAATGTCAACAGGTATCACATTGTAATAGCTATTAAGGCTTAATGAGGTTATTAGGGCCAGGGACCTCACAAAAACAGAGTTTATCACTGGGCAAGTGGAAGGGCGCCCAAACTGTTGCATATGCCACAATTACTATTTTCAGTGTAACCACAGCAGAAACCTGCTTATATGTTTTCGCTGGAAACCTCGAAAATTTGAGAAAACTGCTTGTTGTTTCCTTAGATTTCCTGTGGTTGTGGTGTCTCTTTAAGAAGAAAATGCAGATTCTGGCTAATGCCAGACGTGGCGTTTGGCGTATATTTTTGGCAAGCCGAAAATCGATTGCCGAAAATAGCGCCATACGCCTCCTACCTGTGCCTGCACCCGAATGAATGAAATACGCTCGGGTGCAGGCACATGTAGCTGATATCCGCCGAAGATATGAAGTCTCACGTTTTTTGGCAGATATCGGCTACATGTGCCTGCACCCAAGCGTATTTCATTCATTAGGGTGCAGGCACAGGTAGGAGCCGTATGGCGCAATTTTCAACTTGCTGAAAATATACGCCAAACGCCACGTCTGGCATTAGTCATAGACAGACTTGGATGCATTATTTATAGACAGCCCACTGCTGTTTAGTGAAATAACCACTTTTTAAGCCAAAATAATACAGATTTAAAAAAAAAAAAAAATTTAATATACCTGTATATATGTATACTTTTTGAATATATTACTTGAAAGTTAAAGTTTAAAACGCTTAAATAAAAAATGCATGGAATCCTTTTTTTTGTCCTGGTGCCACATAGGCTCTGAATTTCTGATTAAGTACATGGGTCACAAGCAGGGTCTGTTTTTTTCTTTTTCATTTGCCACTAGAGGTCAGTCTAGTCCTAGTACTGTTCTCCAGCAATGGAGTGGTTAAAAAAATAGCTTTCCCTATTATATTAGCCAGTACATGTTAAATGTACCATGTAATTCAAGCATCTCACAAGGCGGCTTATTATTTCGATTCCAGTTACATTGTCTCATTTATGAAGAATGTACAACAAACACAAGAATCCTCACAATACAACTTTTCATTCTGATCATTAATGTTAAATTTGAGGCTAAAGTGCAGTAATGTAGGCCACAATTATTCTTTTCTATTATAAAATCAAAGTTGTTGCTGAACTACAGTCACTTCAGTGTCACACAGTAGCATTATTCACAGCGCCCACTCACTTCCTTTTATCTGGTCAATGGAAAGAAAAATTATAAATCTCAGTTTGCAGAAGAGCAACTGAAAATGGCTCTTAGACATCTCTACCCTGTAACCAGAGGGCTGATAGATTTTAATTATTTTGATAGTAACACCAAAAATTAAGTTCTTTCCATACAGTTACACTGCACCTGTTAAAATTGTGTTTGCATGAAGAGCTCTAAGGCTGATGTCACTTTAGAAACTTTGACTACTACTACGTAAGTTTGGGCAGCAATTTAAATCCACTTAAAAAAGCCTTTTACTTATATTAAAGTGGTATCAGTAATCTTAGATATAATGATGAATGTGCACTTAGTTAATCGGAATCATTGCACAATGTGAGAGCTGGAAGTGTATTCCAGGATTTTAACTGCTGCTTTACTGAAGCAGAAATCACTCACTAGCATTTCAGAGTCCTTCTACCATTACGTGTACATTAACTTGTGCCTTTCCTATATATGGAGTTTACAAAGCCTTAATGAGTTGTATTTGTAAACATACTTATTTGCTCCATTTTCAAAATATCTTTTTTTTTCCTCCAGCACAGTGCTCTAAGCCTCCATGTCCCATATTCTGGATCATATTGGCAATTCAACATTGGCCCAGTACTTACTGATTTAGCATCAGTAAACAGTGGTAACAATAGTATGCCAAATAGACATGTTTGAATAATATCACTGATTTATTAAACTTGCTGTGGTATTTATGGAATGTTCTCAAACTCATTATACTTTGTGGGATTGATATTAAATGTCTGTACACATCAATTCCACACAGTGAAGGGATGGCTAGCGCAGAGGAAAATTTGTGTTTTGTATTGGCTCTTAATTGGCAGATGCAAAGCACGTCAATGGGGTCAGCCTCACTTTCGCCAATATATTTGTTTGCAAAATTGAAAAATACATTTTCTTGAATATAGAACCAATTAGCCAGTCTATACATTACTATTGCCTATTTGGCAACAATATCCTCGTACTTTATCAAAAGGGGCCCTAGAGTCATTGCATCAAATGATGTCAGCAGCTAATGTGAGCCATCCAACAATTATATTTACCTGTGAATGATCTAGGAGTCAACAGTTTCCTTAACTGTTAAAAGCTCTATTGTAAATGGGCAAGTACACACAGACCTGTATAGAAAAATAACCTCCTTCATGCAACCAATGCAAAAGGCGATTAAAGGAATACCAAAGGGACAGTTTATGCATTCCAAGTGTATTGTATCCTCCCCTAAAAGTTTCCAGCTTTTCAAAAAATGAAATTAAGAATGACAGATTCTTAATATGTAGGTACAATGCTAAGGAAGTAGCAAAGCATCAGAGTGCACCAGATGTAATGGGATGAATTATTGTCCAAGACTAGTCCTCATCCGCCTGAACTGAAGCAATCACTTGTTTCTCAGTATAATGCTTTAAGCCCTAAAGATGTAGACTACCCGTAAATCCTTATTTGGTATAGTTAGTGAAATGCCTATCGTATGATATGTTGTTCAGACTACTAGAGAAGTTAAATTAAGGATTCAGGAGCAAAGGGGCAATATCATAAATTTCTATGCACTTATAAGGATACTTTTCCTGTTGAAGAAGGTAGCAGAAAAACAAGGTTGTTTCAACAAGACGAGAGATGGATTGGAGCAGTTAACTTTTTTTGTAAATTACTAACCATTTTAGAAAATGCCACACACTTGCCAACAAGGTGCTGGTTTAGTCTGCAGCTTTATTTATTTTTTTTTAGATTGTGTATGGCCACATTATATCTTAATGTTTATAGTATATAATAAAATAACAATGAACAAATAAAAAAGTCAAATAGGGTTACAAGATCACTTACAAATTTAGAGACACATTTAGAAAATCCAGCTAGAAGGGCTATACTTATTGCAATTTAATTTCAAGATACAATCAGTACAGCCCTGCAATGTGAATTTATTAAATGTGTCCCTGAATATTCAAGGGATCTGGTAACCCTAAAATACACCACATTTTTCGGGCCCCTTAAGTGCCCTTTATCAAGTGGGCATTTTTCATGGGTGTGTACTTTTGGAACTCAAAAATAAAAAAATATGTGTTTTTAAATGCTCAGCATGGCTTTTTAAATGCACAAAAATACCCATGTGTAGGAGCTTTACATTTTGTTTCCTAAGAGCAGAAACAGGCCCTATCAAACTTTAAAATGACCACCTGGTGGAGCTGTAAGGTTATTGCTTGTCTGAATGCTGGAGCTGTAAGGTTATTGCTTGTCTGAAGTAGCAATCCAATTTCTTTGTTTTGGTTGTACTGCAAGAATCCATTATTCACTCTGCCACTCCTGTGTGATAAATGGCTGTATATATTGTGAGACACCAGGGGCTGCAGCTGGAAGTATTACAGATAATTACTCTTTGCATTTAGTATAGAAAGCACTAAGAAAATGTGTAGTCTGGTAGCAGTAAAATAATAACTAGTAAATTAATAAACTTATGTGTAAATGTTCAAAGCCAATCCCTGCCAAAGTTAGGTAACTTTTAGTGTTCCAGCTGTTGTGGTTCCACGATACCTGAAATGTTCCAGGCTGCCCATATATGGTCTAGGATGCTTAACCCAAGTAGTTTTATATGTTAAGTACAATATATATTGTAATACGACTTGGGTGTTTTTTGTTGCACCTAAAATGAATTCTTCTATCGTAAATGCAATTTGAAACGCTCTTGTGAGAAGCAAAATACATATGAAAAAGACAAATATAACTGCAAATAAAATAATGTGCAGAGTTTTGGGGGGAGGTGTAATGATGCCATGAGACAAAAAGCTGCTCCTGGTAACTTCAAGAGCTGAAATTCCTATTTTTAAATCTAGTGCAGAGAGCAGTATTGTTGGTGTGCCATGTACTTTGCAGCTTGCACTTAGTTGTGCTCAATTCACCAGGGTATGTTGAATCAATGCTTTGGCATTTGCTGCAGTGTGCTAAAGCACATGTATTGGCTCAATAACATTTGTTAATAGCGTTTTAATGTACAGGTATCGGGCCCCTTATCCGGAAACCCATTATCCAGAAAGTTCAGGATTACAGAAAGACCATCTCCCATAGAGTCCACTTTAATCAAATAATTCACATATTTAAAAAATGGTTTCCTTTTTCTCTCTAATAATAAAACAGTACCTTGTACTTGATCCCAACTAAGATATAATTAATCCTTATTGGAGCCAAAACAATCCTATTAGGGCTCTGGTACACGGGGAGATTAGTCGCCCGCAGCAAAACTCCCTGCTCGCGGGCGACTAATCTCCCTGAGTTGCCTTCCCCCTGCCATCCCACCGGCGAACATGTAAGTCGCCGGCGGGATGGCAGACGCGCGGGGCGATTTCGCGCAAATCGCCCACCGCGTCTGCCATCCCGCCGGCGACTTACATGTTCGCCGGTGGGATGGCAGGGGGAAGGCAACTCGGGGAGATTAGTCGCCCGCGAGCAGGGAGTTTTGCCGCGGGCGACTAATCTCCCCGTGTACCAGAGCCCTTAGGTTTAATTACTGTTTAAATAATTTTATTATTTTTTATTAATTTATTAGCAGACAAGGTAGGAGATCCGAATTACAGAAAGACCCCTTATCCGGAAAACCCCAGGTCCATTGCCTGAGCAAATTGGTTTTGGTTAGCTGGTAAGCAATTGTGTAATCTATCTTATTTAGCATTAGTCTCTTATCCTGGTTATAATTTCTTAAGATGACACAAATTTGTTTGTGCCATTGCCTTCTCCCTTTGTACTCTAATGGAAAACTTCACCTTATGAGCAGTTCAGCTTCCAGTAACTTTGCTGTATAGCAGCTTCTGTCGTTTCCTGAATGCCTAGAGATAATTTGCATTCAGTAATAAAAAGAAGCTACATGTTGAGACACTGAGAGGTTTCTGGGCTCAATGCTAATTTCTTTAGTTTGTTATTCTCTATTCTTTTGTTTGCCTAAGAGAGGAAAATGTAATAATATATGTAACTTCCGGTGATATCATTCTTAGTTACTAGCTTTAGTACCTGGTAACTCCCTGCAACCCTAATACATTCTCATTCATGCTGTTATTAACTCATAAATGCTAATACCTAATAATCAAGCCTTTTCTGTGTTTCTGGGTAAAAATCCACCTCAAGCCACAGATAAGCATTTTTTCATCCAGTTGTGGTTGGTGCTTTCGTAGCAAATGAGCCCTTAGGAACACAATACAACAACAGAAGGGCCAAAAATGGATCAAAGTCAGGAATGTAACTTACTCAAAGACAGGAATGTAATTTACTGAAGTCCTGCATGCAATCCATGGTACTGAACAAAATATAAATTATTCTTATGTAGATTCTGTTGGCGTGCCAAATCTAAATTTGTGGCAAAGATGCCAAACTACAGAGAGAACTAAAGCAGGCTTTACATCATCTTTCTAACATTTGTTGGCCATTGACGAATTAACAGCCTTGCCTCTGTACATCCCCCTTTCTTATGAGCTAATAGACATATGCACTTACAAACCACCTGAATAGGGCTCCTTGTCTGCTGCACTCTCAGCTTCTTATAACTATTTACTAGACATGAAGACTTTAATTGTATTACAACAATGGGAAATCTGTGCCCCATAAGTACTTAGATTGCTTCTTTATGTACTTTGCTATGCCTAATATGTTTTTCTCATGTTTCAGAAACAAATTAGGAAGGATGTTTCTCTCTACATGCTGATTTTCCTAATAAAAGCAAACAGGAGTTTACTCCATTATACAGCCCTGTTAACATGACTAATGGATGGCACCATTTGATTTTCCAATCATTTGCTGAAGTTCTACCCAAGCTCCCATCCCTAGGGGACAGTAAATGATAAATAGAAAGAGAAGAGCAGTACTGAAAAGATCATAATAACCTGTATCAGAAAGAGAATAGACGCTGTCTGATTTTTCTAAATGTCTGAAACGTTGCTTTCGATTCTATAAAATATTTTTTCATGCTTACTTATTTCTTCTGGATATACATCCCTAATTAAAGCTATCCTCATGATAAAGATCTGTCTGCTGGGTCTAGTGCCAGTCACAGATTCATTATCATTGGTAGTGCTCCTTCATTATCATAAAAGCTTGCATATTAATGTTGTGGCCTGTTATTTTAAAATTAAAACCTCTCTTTACCTCCTATTGTACCATATAGGGACATATTTCATACAGAGGGATTTCAAATGGTCCTAAATAGGCAATAATAATGATTTAGCATCACAACATGCTAACCGGATGTATATGGCAAGGATTCATATGGTTACCAGAGAGTAAACATAGTAACATAGTAAGTTAGGTTGGAAAGAGACGTACGTCCACCACGTTCAACCATAATAGCTATATATAACCTGCCTAACTACTAGTTGATCCAGAGGAAGGCAAAAAAACCCCATCTGAAGCCTCTTAAATTTGCCGCAGAGGGGAAAAAATTCCTTCCTGACTCCAAGATGGCAGTTGGACCAGTCCCTGGATCAACTTGTACTCCCATAACCCTGTATTCCCTCACTTGTACTAAGAGCTATCTCCCCTACCCCTGTATTCCCTCATTTGTACTTAGAGCTATCTCCCATAACCCTGTATTCCCTCAATTGCTAAGAAGCTATCCAACCCCTTCTTAAAGCTATATAATGTATCAGCCAGCACGACTGATTCGGGGAGAGAATTCCACAACTTCACGGCTCTCACAGAAAAAAAATCCTTTCCCAATATTTAAACGGAACCCCCTTTCTTCTAAACAGAGTGGGTGCCCTCGTGTCCACTGGAAAAAACTCCTTTCCACAACAAGAATAGTGTGACATCTCAAGAATCAAAATGAACCACCAATACAGTAATTTCTCTGTGACATGGCTTATAGAGGCAATATATTCCTCACTTCTCAAGCCTGTCAATTTAGACCACTGCTAAGTAGCCTATATATTATAGCTCTTATGGAACTACAATTGATATATATACCAGATAAAGTAAATATTTTGGGAATAGCCATCATTTACCAGCTGAAAATGGTTCTTGATTCCTATCTCTTTAAACCAAACCATATTGTGTATTGGATAATAAATCTTTAAAACCTACTACACCTAATTGAAAATCATTTTCTATTTATCAGAAATGATAATTAATACTACACAGAGATAATAGGTTCCACAGTCCCCCAGCCTATAAGAAATGCTCTGCTTCAGTAGCATGACTAACTATAAAGACAAAAGCATTTTGCAGGATGTGGGACTCATTAGCAGTTATGTGATATATGGACCATAGAAATAAAAAGTGATTAGTGGATTTTGTAAGGAATGGTTACAATTATTCATTTTATTTTGTATACTGGTATTCTATCTAGATTATCTGACGTTATGAGTATGTTCTATAGCATAAGTCTGTGTTTTTGTACCAATGTATTAATGGGAACAATTGGAGATTTAAAAATTGCAAAGTCCTTATTTACTCTTATTTATATAGTTTTTCAAGTAGTAGCATTCATATGCTACCTATTTTTAGCCTGCAGCTGACTTTTAGGGACATTGGCCCTAGCAACCAAAAAAAAAAACTGATTGACTGTGACCAGCGCCGGATTTCTTATCCGGGTGCCCTGAGGCCGCCCCCATTCGTGGCCCCGTCGCTCATGCGCATGTGCGAACAGCAACCCCCACGAGCGTGCACATGCATCTATGGTCCCCATTTCAACATTTTGCTGCCCCCAAATTTGTGCCATTCTAGCCCGGACCTTTGTGGCCTCTCCACAAATCCGGGCCTGACTGTGACTCAAGCTCTGATCTCATTGGTTGATTTGGTAGGGGGGGGCTAATAATGGTAAATAATGTCTGGTTTATTTTCCAGGGCAACAAAAACACATTGCGTGCTAAGATAAGGTGGATTCATGAAAAACTTGTAGCTAGCAAAACTGCAAATTTCGCAGCAAAATTTTAAAATTTTGCTCACCCCTAAACACAGAAAGAAATTGCCAGCGCTCAGTCTAACCCATGATGTAGTGTTGACCAGCTGTTAGAAGCACCCTTGTGCCAGCGCTTGGTCCAGAACAGAAACCAAGTTCTTTTTTTGTGTTTTGTGTACAAATTGTAGCAAAATATTGCTTCTAGCTGCCATTCAGCCTTTAGAACAGGAAACTACTTGCAGGTGTAGGTAATTAGCTGGGGCCTAAAAGCTCCCTGCTCACTCCTGAGTTAAGGCTAATGCCACACCACGCATATGGCGTATATTTTCATCAGGCCGAAAACACGAGTGAATGCAAAGTCTCCCGTTTTTATGCAGATTTTGGCTACATGTGACTGTCCCCGAGCGTATTCCATTCATTTGGGTGCAGGCACAGGTAGGAGGGCCTGGTGCATATTTTCAGCAAAAGTTTTTCGGCTTGCCAAAAATATACACCATACGCACGTACGTGTATGGCATTAGCCTAAGGGTAAGAGCAACATGGTCTTACTACTCTGTTTGCTGGGGGGACTAATGATTTTAAATGCACTAGAGACATAGGCAGTGTAGAACATATAATGAGGGACCTTGATGTGGCACGTGAGCTTACATAGTAAGGCCAAAGTGTGGTACTAATACCTAATTTTTCTAACAATTATTTTTAAAGGCAGTAACTGCAAGCTGGCAAATACTTTACTTCTGTTTTCTCATCCCTATTTAAGAGCCTTCCAGTTCCACTTAATGTGTTTAAACATTAATCATTATATTATACAATAATAGGCATAGTTTATAGTTTGTTTTTGAAAAGGCCAATAAATAGCTGCTTTTCTGTGACAATTCTTGTGCACCACCTGTTTGTTTTATTAAATTCTGGCAAATTACTTTTTGTTGCATTCTGTTTTTAATCAGTCTGTGCAGTTCCTTTACATGCGTGGTTAAGCACAGCCGTGACAGGACTTTGTTATAAAGCTCTCACCCTAGTACAGTTGGATTTTTAAGGGGAGCAGTGAACTGAAATAGCTGTAGGCTTTGAGTCTGGAGCCTTGTGCTAAAGTAATGCAAGGATTAGCTATTAAGCCTTCCACTGCACTTCACACCTGGAGGCCACTGCACAGTCATTGCATCTGAATTCCTACCAGGCAATCAGTACCGCTATGACTTGTATACAAAAAAACCCACGTTTTTCTGGTTACAGTTTTATACAATAAAATAGCTAAAATAATCAATATGCTGTTAAACATAGTATATTTCTTAAATGAAAAATATACATATGTTTTTGGTATTCATATGTGCATAAGGAAAACTTTTTTCTTTGGAAGAATGGGAGCAAACATACTGCTTTTCACAGGACAGCCACATGAATGGTATTAAAAACGACAACAAAAACAGTCTATTGCCAATAGTTAGATAGGGATACAGTGCAATGTTAGATAAACTAGAGCAGCTTTTGAAGTTATGTTTTATTAGCAAAGTTTATTATTTAGATTGTAAGCTCTATGGGGCTGGGACCTCTATCCTCTTGTCTCTTTGATGCTTAACTTGTTGCAACTGTACCTTGTATTTATTGTTATACTTTGTATTTACTATTATTTTAATAACACCCTGTTGGATTAATCAGTTCTACTGTACAGCACGGAATACATAAGTGCACAAATCTTAAAGGAGAATGCAAGTCGAAATTTAAAAAGCATACTGCCCAATAGTTCTCCTATTATTTAGTAAAAACGCCACACTTTTGGCTCACCTAATCAAATATTTACTCAGTCACACTTACTTCACATTTTCTAGGACAGGCAGCCATCTCTAAAAAGGTATTCTCCCTTCCTTTCCCTCCTTGCTTCATACTGCACATGTGTTTCATTCCCTCCCCCCCCCCTTCCCCTCTGCCAGATCCGCTTCTGATTGGCTGGTGGGCATGTGTAGCAATTTAGATATGCAGTTAGTACGTAAGTAAGAATGCCTTTAGACTTACTTTTAAGTTATATTAACCTTTCATTGTCCTTTAGGGTTAGTGCACACAACAATTTTGTGTGAAAACTCAAATTTTTCATTGATTCTGATCTAAACACACTATTTTTCAAAATGTTCACAAAAGTCTAAAATGTTTGCACAAAAGAAAATACCATACCTGTATAAGCATGTTTCTACAGAAATATTGTACTTTGAAGATTTCTATTTGGTTTGGGTGCCAGCTCTTTGGTACAGGTACTTGTTCTGCTTTGTTCGGTTCTGTTACATTAAATGCAAATTTGCTGAAATGCAGGGTGAGATAACTTGAAGAATGTGTCTTTTTCAGGCTCTGCTATTATGAAACTTTCTAGAGACTTGCCAATGAAATCTAAATTATAAAATTTGAATATTTTATGCATCGACCAAAACCCAACATCAAACACTTAAAATCATTTTGAGTATGTGCAGCGCACACTGGGATTTATTTAAAAATTTCAAAAAGATTTATTATCATAAATGAAAACATGTTGTATACAACATTTCAGTTTTATAAATTCTGACCACAACTGAGATTTTTGTTTCAATTTCTTAGAATTTTGATAAAAATTACAACTGCATTTGTTGAATGTGCTCTTTAAGGTAAATGTGTTGCATATGAAGGTATTTATTAATTACTTTATATACAGGTATAGGACCTGTTATCCAGAATGCTCGGGACCTGGGGTTTTCCGGATAAGGGGTCTTTCCTTAATTCAGATCTCATACCTAAAGTCTGCTAAAAACATTATTTAAACAGTAATTAAACCCAGCAGGACTGTTTTGCCTCCAATAAGGATTAATTATATCTTAGTTGGGATCAAGTACAAGGTACTGTTTTATTATTACAGGGAAAAAGGAAATCATGTTTAAAAATGTGAATTATTTGATTAAAATGGAGTCTATGGGAGATGGCCTTTTCTGGATAATGGGTTTCCGGGTAAGGGGTCCGATACCTGTATCACTAACATATTCTGCAGTGCTCTACAGAAATTATACAGCAGACCCCATTTCAATGGCGCTTACATTTTAAGGGACCTGTACTATACACTTACATTATGGGCAGTTTAATCAAGACCCTATTAACCTGACTTTATATTTTTTTCCAAACAATGTGCTTACATGCACTCACTGAATGGCAATGCAGGGGTTAATTGCTCTTATTAGTGATGAGCGAATCTGTTCCGTTTCGCTTCGCCGAAAAATTCGCGAATCTTTGAAAAGATCCGCGAAACGGCGAAAAATTCGCGAAACGGCGAAAATGTCTTGCGACAAAAAAAATTGTCGCCCGCGGCTATTATTTTGTCGCGCGGCTATTGTTTCGTCTCCCGCGGCTATTGTTTTGTCGCGCGGCTATTATTTCGTCGCGCGCGGCTCTTGTTTCGTCGCCCGCGGCTCTTGTTTCGTCGCCCGCGGCTATTGTTTTGTCGCGCGGCTATTATTTCGTCGCCCGCAGCTATTATTTTGTCGCACGGCTATTGTTTCGTCGCGCGCGGCTATTGTTTCGTCGCCCGCGGCTCTTGTTTCGTTGCGCGGCTCTTGTTTCGTCGCCCGCGGCTATTATTTTGTCGCGCACTATTGTTTCGTCGCCCGCGGCTATTATTTTGTCGCCCGCGACTATTCTTTTTTGACGCCGGCGACAATTTTTGGACGTGCGGCGAATTTTTCCGCGGCGAAATTTTTCATCCGTTTCGCGAAACAATCCACCAATGGCGAAACGCGGAAATTCGCCGCGAATCCATGCCTGGCGAAACTTTTCGCCCATCACTAGCTCTTATGCTTCTAAGTGGGTATATATGCATAAGAGCAATGCATGCATACATTGCTGTATAGTGACCACATTACTATTCTGAAATCTGAAAAATGTTCTTCTCAGAGATCCAGTCACAGTGGGTGGGTAGGGCAGAAAGAATACTAAATTATGTGTTTTCACCCATAATATCACAATTTGTTGTGCTTACTGAGCAAATTATATCAGCTGCATTATTATTAACATTGGAGACAAACATCACCAGTGATGTTGCCCATAGCAGCCAATCAGCAAATAGATTTGATCGGTCATCCACAAGTTAGAAAACTAAAGCAAAGATCTGATTGGTCGCTAAGGGCGACATAACTGATGATGTTTGTCTCCAAGCTATTCACAAAGAAATGTAGTAGAAGTCTCTAAAATGCTATCTATCAACTTGTTACAGTACAAATAATACCACTATGTGGAAATTGGCCATAGTAATAACAAAATATAATTCTCACACTTTTTGCTAGTGCTACTGTTTTAAAATGACGAAGAGTACGTGTGGCTTTAGCAAGATCATTTTGTCTCCTGATATCTAAATACAATATAAAATTAGTATATGGAGGTTACAAAGATGGTTCTTGGTCTGTATGTTATGTTTTATTTAGATTACTATTCCAGGCATAGTTTACAGGATAAAACATCTGGGAGAGTGTTATAAATGCCTTGACTTGTTTTTTGAGACAACTGCTTCTGCTCCCCATTGTTTTCTCTCCTGCTCTGCATTGAGTAAGTAAATACTAGAGTGCCTTAAAAAACAAACAGGCAGCACTAAAACTGTACACAGTGGCACACTCAATCATGGGGCAGTAGGTTTCCTCTGCTTGCTGCAGAGCTGGTGATTTGCCCTTTGACCATCTGCCCTTCCCATGCTCAGAAAGTAGCAATAACCCAAATGATCGACCTTCCTGAAAGGAAAAGAAAGAACAATTAAAAAACACACCATCATTTTAACATTTCACCATCTTGGATAGGAATTAGACCACCCAAAGAGTGATGGATAGTGATTCTGCCATTTTAATATCTGTGGGAATTTGAAATGTTTACAGGGTAACCCTTTTGAAATAAAAAAATAACAAAAGTGGTATAACGGTGATACCTTTATTGGCTAACTAAGATAATCATAGCAAGCTTTCAGAACATTTTAGTTCCTTTTTCAAAAGGGTTACCCTGTAAACATTTTTTGACTGGCTAACACGGTACATCACCTTTTCCTGCATCTACAGCTTCCCTACATATATGGGAATTTGAAGAAATACTTATATGAACCTAATGGCTAATGTTCTCAAGTGCATTTCTGGAATTTGACTTGCATGTAGTATTCAGTATGTATGTATATAGTGCTACATATGTACACAGCACTGTACAGCAGAAAGTAGTAGTGTATAATAGATGTTCAACTAAAGACAATATGGAATAGTGTATGGGCTTAATTGTCTGTTACATGTATAGTGAGTAAATCCTGTCATGTATAGAGAGATCATGTGATGGAGACTATTAAGGCAGTTATCACAGAGTGCAAAATATCTAAACCTCTAATAAGAACTGGTCACTGTTAATCCTCAACTACCACTATTAGCCCCTCCATTCTCATAATTATATTTTAATGATCCAGTGCCTGAGCAGGCACTCAAATGCAAATCCCATGGAAAGCAGACAAGATATAGGTAAAAATAATTTATTTAGCCATTTTTAAGGTACATGGAGCTTTTTATTGCACTTAATTATAAGCTAACCAGTCAGTTGTTTACAGTTAATCCATGTGTCATATTTTGAGCCCCTGTGGTGCTCCCTAAACTCTAGGCCCAACAGAATTAATAGAATCTGCTATTTTTATAGCAGCTCTAGTGCTCACAAAATAGAAAGGGTATAGATTATAATGTTGCTTTATGAACTGTCATATCCCATCATAGGTCTCACTGCACACACAAAACAATCTGTTCTGTATGGGTGTTCAGACAAATTAACTGGCCCAGCCTTGTAAACAGTCCTGCCCTGCTGCATTGATTTCTCAGTTTTGCACTGAGACCTCATTAGCCCAAGTACCCCTATCATGGAAAGATAACAATTAATAAGTAAAGAAGAGCGAGTTCCTTGGAGAATCAATCCCATGAGAGTAAACTCTCAGATCCTGGCAGAAGACCCAAGTCAAGTCAATGAAGCGCATGCTGCATGTCAGTAAGATGTACAGTATACACAAGATTTATATACATAATATTTCATTAAAATAGCCTAATCATTTTCACAGAGCTTATCACTGCTTGCTGGTAAAGATTATCTGTCTTTTGTGTTCAGGGACACAACTAGTATAAGAAATGTGTAGTTAACAGCTGCCAAAAACAATATTTAATTCTCAGAAAAATTTATCAACGCATTTTGTTTCTGCTGTATTTGCGCAGTAATTACATAGGGAGGGATCAACGGAGAAGAAAGATCTTGCTCTGATGTATTACAGGAGACTTATGTGCCTGTGTGTAGGAAGATGTGGTACTGCATTTACGTCAACAATGAAGTCTTAAGGCAACAGAAACCACAACCACCAGCAGATCTGTCTTTTGAGGTGGGGCTGTATATAAATCATTTTCAAATTATCTAATTGTTAGCTTTATATAAAAAAAGTGCATCTTATCAAAGCCCCTGCTACTACAATGAATGACCCTGACTATCTAGAACAGGGAAACAACAAGAAATCCTCTGCATGCACCCATTACCAATATATATAGGACATTAAAACATTCTGTTCATTAAGCTGCCGAGAAATGCCCTCTTTAAGCAAAACAGATTATTTGTCCATATATTGCAATATACTTTGTCATCCCCTCTGACCAGTCCTACACTCACTTATATCTGATTCATTAAGAATTCTACTGCTTCAATATACATTTAACAAAGGCACTGAGTTTTACTTGCAAACTACTTGCTTTCAAGGTTAAAACCCCCAAACTGTTGCCCTTTTATTTGTCCCACTAGGAGACTAGGGGTGCAATGAAGTTGTGACCACAAAATACAAGAGATCCATTACCAATATATATATAGGACATTAAGACATTCTGTGGATTAAGCTACCAAGAAGTGAGAGCTACAACATGGAGCTGGTCACTGCCCTTGTATGGACTATAGCAAAAAGGCGAAGTTGTGCTCAACCATTCAATTCTAGAACAAGGGTCCCCAAGCCTTTTTACCCTGGAGCCACATTCAAATATAAAAAAAAGTTGAAGAAGAACACAGGCATTCAGGTCAAAAAGGACCTGTGGGCTGTTTTAGCCCTATGTGGACTGGCAGCCTACAGGAGGTTCTGTTTGGCAGTAATCATGGTTGTTTATGCAACTAAAGCTCCCTCCTGAAAACCAGGCTGTCCATGTAAAAACTGGGCAGGTGGTAACCCTATGTGCAAATGTTATAGGTACCTTAGATTGTAAGCTCAACTGCAACACGTCACATAGTTTAGGCCCTAATCCCAACTTTACTGTACCCCTGATAAACTATGTTGCTCTCAACCAAAAAGGAATATAACTCTAGGCAACAGAATTATTTGACAATTTGCTTTAAATAGTGCTAAGACATGATTTGTGTAAATCAATTGAAGACTGCATTAAAATATTTCCTGTGTGAATGAGAACAACTGTTTAATGCAGGGGTCCTCAAACTTGTGAACCAAGAGGCTGTATCAAGGGCCCCTCAGACTGTCGGGGGGCCGGACCACCATCAACCCCCCCGTCATTGGCATACTGTGGCACAAACTGGTCGCTTTCCCCCCCTTCATCGTAGTCAAACTGTGGCCTAAACTGGTTGCATTCCCCCCAACCCCTCCCCCCCGTTCGTCTGTCCACCCTCCCGTCTCCAGCGCTCTGACCGTCTGTCCGTCCACCCTCCTGCTGAGTCCTACCTGTTCCAGTTCCCCCTGGTCTGCCGTCCGTCCTCCCTCTCAGCTCCCCCGCTGAGCCCTCTCTCTCCGCTGCCAGGGGTGAGGAGGGGGAATTTACCTGCTGGTTTAAAGTGTAAAATTGTATTTAGAATTTGCTATGGATATATGATATGTTATTTGCAAATAAACATGTTTATGAGTAGGATAAAGGACAGAATAGCTTTGTTTAAGCTCTCTGTACACATTCAGTGAGCCTAGAAGAAAACAACAGGTAAGAAGCTTTCAAACATTTTAGTGCTCCTCTCTGTGGTTCAGTGTTTGGCCAGATCAGTCCTTAAGTGAGTAGCAAGGTTATAGATATACGAAAACATTGTTTTGATGGTCACACTGTTAATCTTCCACTAATACCTAAGACTGCAATAAATATTCACCTAAATTATTTATCTTCCACGTTGGTATTGCCCACAATTTGCGCTCACATTTTGCACATCAGTGGGGGTGTAAATCAATTATTTGCACAGTGCTGAAAACAGTGTTAGTGTGCAATCCATTAGATGCTACTGTCTGTGTAGGGACAGTAGAAATAAGCAGCTTTTTGGCTCAATTATTATTATTTATTATTATTAACATTTATTTATAAAGCGCCAACATATTCCGCAGCGCTGTACAATAAGTGGGTTTCATACATTGGACATACAGAGTAACATATAAAGCAATCAATAACCGATACAAGAGGTGAAGAGAGCCCTGCCCAAAAGAGCTTACAATCTATAAGGAGAAAGGGTTGAGACACAAGGGGGCACATTTACTAAGACACGAATCAGAACCGAATTGGAAAAATTCCGATTTGAAAACGAACATTTTGCGACTTTTTCGTATTTTTTGCGATTTTTTCGGCATCTTTACGACTTTTCGGAAATTGTCGCGACTTTTTCGTTACCAACACGATTTGCGCGAAAAAACACGAGTTTTTCGTAGCCATTCCAAAAGTTGCGCAAAATCTGGCGATTTTTTCGTAGCGTTAAAACTTGCGCGAAAAGTTGCGCCTTTTTCGTAGCGTTAAAACTTGCGCGAAAAGTTGCGCCTTTTTCGTAGCGTTAAAACTTAAAAGGTGCGACGTTTCGCGCAAGTTTTAACGCTACGAAAAAATCGCAACTTTTTGCGCAAGTTTTAACGCTACGAAAAATCGCCAGATTTTGCGCAACTTTCGGAATGGCTACGAAAAACTCGCGTTTTTTCGCACAAATCGTATTAGTAACGAAAAAGTTGCGACAATTTTCCGAAAAAATCGCAAAATACCGATCATTACGAAAAAAACGCAATCGGACGCATTCGGCCCGTTCGTGGGTTAGTAAATGTGCCCCAAGGTGTGGGAATGGGCAAGGTCAGAGTTGTGAGAGGTGTGGCAATGTGCAAGTATATACAGTATAGTGGTTACATGCATGGAACTTTGAACGATTTGCTTTGTGCTCATTCAAAAAGCCCTTATTTATGCTTCTTTTAATTTGCTATTTAGAACATTGTAGGCTAGTGTAACTATTCTCACGTGTCATCTTACTCATCAGATTTCTGTAAATTACCACACATTGGTTGATATATATTCAGTGTCTTCCTCTCCTCCATGTACTGTATTTCCTTAGCAGATTACATTTATTTCTTTTCAGAAAAAGATTGACTAAACACCAATTAATAACTTCGTTTTATCATTTTGTTGTCATAGTTTTCAAGTAAACTAAAATCCTTTACTTGTACCGGTAATTAAAATAAATTGACGGCAGAATGTTACTTCTTAAATGATTCTCATTATGTTAGGAATCATTACAGCTTAATAGAATTATTCCCTACTAGCTGCCTCAGTAAAACAGTAAGTTATATATGACTGATTCCGCTGAATTTTTTTTTATAAGACTATAACACAAGGCTACAGCCTTGCATACATACAGTACATTAATTTATACAACATGCAGTGAACCTGGCATCCTTTAGGTAAACTGTATGTCAATATTTCTTTTCAAGTTAATTAGATTTTTTTCCAGTGCTTACAAGTCATATTTTTCTAATTAAAGTAACGTGATTTTGATGCTTTTTAAATATCTACTTTACAATTGTTTTTCATAAATGTCAACTTGAAGCTTGAATACACTCAGTTTTTTTTTCAATTTAAATTCGTGACCACTGACAAGAACAACATAGCTATAAATTGTGTTTATGTGTTTCATTTGTTATGACACGATGCTCTGTTACCCCTGACATTTTACATTACAGTGTGTACAGCCAGACTGCTTTTCTTGAGTGACCCATTTGCACTGCCAGCTTGAGGCCAGAGCTGCACATGGAGAAGCCTTGGCAATGGGGAGCACTGATATATTTAGTGGTAAATTCTGCCACTGTGAGGCACAGTAGAATGCAATGCAGTGGGGGCACACCTAAAATCACATACCCTTTGGACCTAATACCTGAATACATCTTTGAAATCTCCAGCGACTGGAGAAATCTACATCAGAAAAGGCGAAGGTGGCTAAATTGATCTTTTTAACACTGATCCCTTTCCAACATATAATAGCGCACCTGCTTTCAGGTGGACAGGGCTAGGCAATGCAAGGAGAGGGGTAAGATATATTGTGGGAAAAAATACAGCAATTTGCAACAGTGTTTGTCCCCTTTTTGTAAATGAGCCATATTATGTTCTTAATTTGTCCTATGTTCTAAATGTAGCCTTTTAACGACTATGCTTTGATCATAATCTTTAAATAATCTCCAAAAACAGCACAGCAGCATCAGTTTGGGCTTTACACCAGCCCTAGTATATGAGACTTGATAAAATGTTGCACAGCACCAATAAATCACAGTTTTAACACTTTTTTGGAGTAATGCTGAGCTGTATTGTTCTCATTAGTTTAGCTTCTTTAAATAAACTCTACTTTGCAGATAGCCTTTGGGAGAAAACGTCTTCTGAACTGAAAACCAGGTTCTATATATGGTCTGATTAAAGATTATAATCTGATTATGGTCTGATGTGTGAAGTTGAATTACAGCCTCACTGCCTTAGATGCTGAGGTCCACCTCATTCAAAGGTCCTAGTTTGACATTTATTCCATGTCAGGCTCCTCACACATGGTCTCCAACCTTGAGATAAAACAGAGTATCTTTGCTTAGCAATTTCTACTCATGGTCCAACTTGTCAGTGCCTGATTGGCCCCAGCTCCACTAGACAGCACTAACCCTAAGCACCTGGTGTGGCATACCAGCATGTCCTTGCAGATAACCCTTCTTAGCCTTCTTAGTATTTAAGCCTTTCCCAAAGAACTCTAGCCCACATTTAAACTAAAGCAGGGACTACACAACCCAGGAAGCGACTTTATGCAGGATGCCCATCTCAACCACCACACATCCAATATGAATTAGTAAAAACCTAACCATAAGAAGAAATCTATGTCGCTGCCTACCAATATTCAAAAATACGTTTGATCGCCATAGACGTAAGCTTTGTAAAATAATAAAAATAACTTTTGCTTTAGGTTTTTTTTTCTTCACACAAATTTTATTTTACTGTCAGGGACCTCAAGATTGGGTACTGTTGGATTTACATACAGAAGAAGAAAATATTTTTATAAAGTGGGTTTTTAAAGCTCTGTTATGATAATAGTGTTTATTAAATCTATCTCAGCTTAAATGTGCCAGGGTGTAGGGCATCAAATGCAGCAGTATTCAGGACATTTCTGTCAAGTAACAATAATGACAGGAAAGGTCATGGTGGAAGATTAGCAGTTTAATCAACTTGACTGCTTCTAGCACTGAATGAGCTGTAGAAGTGGCTTGATTAAAAGGAAGCTAAGACATGAGTCCTGCCCTTGTTCTCTGCCTGATCAGCTCTGGCAGGGATAGATTTCATTCACATAAATATACATGAGGGAGTTAGGCTGAGGGAGGGACAATACTCACTGAAGAGATAGAAGTGGAAAATAATTGGTGTAAAGCTGGCTATACACGATCAAATTTTAGTCGTCTTCCGACGAACATTCGGATATCGATTGTGTGTTTAAGTGCAACAAGCTAAAACTTTCAGACTGATATTGTAGGATAAAGCCGTAAAAATAACAAATTGGAGGATGTTCTGAACATGAAATAATTGGCAGACACCAGTCATAAGAAAGGGACATCCTGGAAATGCATTGTTGCCCCCCTAAGGATAGCGTCAGATACACAATACATTTCGTTACATCATCGTTATCCAATCAAAATATTCTAACCTGGCTGATTGACAACTGAATGTCATGGTATGAAAATGATCAGGAGGATAATTCTGAGCCCACACACGGTCTGAAAATCGTACAAAACTAGGTTTCGTAGGATCCATCTCTTAGATCTAAGATCAGTTTTAATAGTAGGCTAAGGGCAATATAATATTTGAAGGGGGTTGTTCACTTTTAAGTTAAAGGGAGCCTGTCACCCTTAGATATAATCCCAAATCTTTTCTATCATGTTAGCTGAGCAATATATATTTTACTTTCACTATAAAAATTATTTAATTTTGTTTCCTTCACTTTTGGAATCGACAATCTCCGCAACCAGACAGGCACCATTCTATGGATACAGTTATATGGGCAAGCCTTGTATCGTCCAAAAAATCTTCTGTATGCACCAGAATGATGGAACCCATCTCTGTGCACGCGCACAGGCTACACAGTTATAGAGCGCGAGGAGTGAGGGGGAATGTCTAGCAAGTGAATGTCGCAGGCAATATACAGTATGACTGCCATTTACATTTCTGATAGGTATGGATATTAGAATAAAAAAAAGAATTTGGGTTTGATGTAAATTTACAAAAGACTTTCCTTATACAGCTTTTTCTGTGTGGATGACACATTTACCCTTTAACTTTTAGTATGCCCAATAAGCCTCTATTCAGACAGGCTGGCTGATGCTTTAGTACCGTGTCATGACTTTCCTTTCCTTATCAAATCTTTTAATAATTTAGATATAGGGGATAAGCAGAAATTAAAGTGAAGTTACAAATAAAATTGTAGACATAATACGTTTTAGATTGAGCTGTGCTATCCTGGGTACAGATAAAACATGGAACACTGCCCAGAAAATAACTCTTTGTTGGACTCAGAAGTGCACCACGTCCTGTTTGAAAAGTCCTGAATATTAAATAGTTCCATTAGAAAATGTAGTTTATTGGACAATAGAATTTACAGGGTCATAAAATAAAAAAGCTAATATTGCTCTATTTCCGCTAACCAATCAGAAGCTAGCATTTCCTGGTCATCTTTTTGAATGCATCTGATTAGTTGGTATGGCTTACTGGAGCACGAATTGTGCCTTTACACATTACCTAAAGCCAACATGTTGGGAATCTCACAGTATTAAAACCAATATATATTTAAATATGTGTTGTGTGACAGTGGGAGTGTATAAGGTACAAGTGTATATGGTTACAATAAAGTCTGTTATTGTTAAATCCTGTTCCATGTCCACAATATTGCAACATTTTCAAGATGGATTTTTAATAGGCTTAAAGCCCAATATTCTGAATGTTCACAGGCCTTTCCTGCTTAAAATGTAACTGCCTTCTATCTTTAAAATATCTGCATTTGGTTATATAAATTAAAAGTAAGTCTAAAGGCATTCTTTTTAAGTACTTAGTGCATATCTAAATTCCTAGATCCCTGCTTGCTTCTCTGAGATATGGTGCTGGCAGCCTACAGCAGTGTGAAGCCTACAGTGACATCACTGAAATCTCTCTCCCCTTCCTGTAGGTGCCAGCGGCAGCCTTCCTATTCTCTGAGCATGTGTGTAACTTGATCCTGTCTCCTGTTCTGAGCTACACATACCCACCAGCCAATCAGAAGCGGATCTGGCAGGGGGGGGTGGTGGGAATGAAACACATGTGCAGTATGAAGCAAGGAGGGAAAGGAAGGGAGAATACCTTTTTAGAGATGGCTGCCTGTTCTAGAAAATGTGAAGTAAGTGTGACTGAGTAAATATTTGATTAGGTGAGCCAAAAGTGTGGCGTTTTTAGTTTTTACTAAACAATAGGAGGACAGTATGCTTTTTAAATTTTGACTTGCATTCTCCTTTAAAGGAGAAGGAAAGGTAAAATCACGGGGGAAGGGGGTGCCAAAATGTTAGGCACCCCCCATTGATTGTAATGACTTACCTTATACCCCAGGCCGGTGACCCTGTTAGGAGAAAACTACACCAGCCTGTGGGACAGTGATCCTCTTCCATGTGTCTTCATTCTTCTGACTCCCGGGGCTGGCAAATGCACAATAGGGTGAAAATGGTGACTTGCTTGTTAAAGTTCAGCTTTTCATTCTAATGCGCTTGCACAAACGGCACAAAGACAGAAAAAGGAAGGAGATCTCTGTCTTGCGGCTACCCCAGGCTGGTGCGGTTTTCTCCTAACAGGAGCACCCCTAGGTAAGGTAAAGTGACGCTCCCTTTACACCTTTGCAAGATTGCAAGCATCAGTTAATAGCACTCTTTCAGCAGAATTCTGCTCTGAAATCCATTTTGCAGAAGAGCAAATTAATTTTTTCTTATATGTAATTTTAAAATTTGACATGGGGCTAGCCATTCCACAACTTTCCCAGGTGCCCTCAGCCATGTAACTCTGCTAAACTTCAGCCATATTTTACTGTCGAGCTGTAAGTTGAGTAATTTCATCCCCTCCCTTTCCCCCCAAGCAGCCAATCAGAAGTACAATCAGCAGGTGATAAAATACTGGCTCCCTGACACTTATGTTGAAGGACTTAGCTGCATCGCGCAAGTATGCCATCCCACCGGCGATTTACATTTTTGCCGGTGGGATGGCATTTCGGGGAGATTAGTCGCCCGAAACACAGGAGATTTGTCGCAGGCGACGCGTTGCTTTGGTTTCCGAAGTTGCCTCTCAAGGAAACTTTGAGCGACTTAGGAAAACCTAAGCGGCGTGTATGCCATCCCACCGGCAATTAGTCACCTGTGGTAGTGAATATTTATCACGGGCGACTAATCTCCCTGTGTGCCACTGCCCTTAAGTTGAAGACTACTTGCAGCTACTTGTCACGGCTAAAATAATAGACAGTGCTGCCTCTACGTGTGTTTTAGCAGAGGTTATTCTCTGGTAAGTGCAAAAAACTGAAAACTTGAATGTAAAAATTTGCCATCTAAAAGTTTGCGAGTTTCTATAGGCGTCAAGAGTAGTTGTCCTAGGCAGAGACAAGCCATATTTTCAATTCAAGATATTTAAGTTTTCAAGTTTTATTTGAATGTGTAAATTCGAAAATTCAAGGTATTCAAGTTATTTCAATTGCTTGAGTTTACCATATTAAATAAGTGAGCATTTGACAATGGAGTTTATTTGATTTATTTGAATTCACAAACTGGATATACATTATACATATAAAAGGAGCAGAAAAGATAACATCTGCTTCACTGGAAATAACATTTTTATAGGGTCTAAAAATAATTAATTAATCACTTTGCCTCATTCATAGAATTTACTCACAGCGGCACAGGTTGATCAATCAGAAATACTTGCCTACTGATCTACCAGTGAAGTGTTGGGCCATTTACTGAGGGCAGGAGTTGAGACTCTCTGATTTACACTGAGTGAAACACTAGCACAAAGTAGCTGAGATCTGATCATTTATACAAACAGCGTATTTGTAAGATATGCTTCCAGCTCTCCTTAGAATTTTTTTTTTTTTTTTTAGAAATCCATTCTCTCGCCTTGTTTCAACAACAGTGTTGAAGGTTCCAATTAAAGGAATTTGTCCATAGACATCCTAACACAAGTAAGCATTGATTGTTCACTAATGTGTATTGGATTTTAGCTAAATGGGGCCTCTGGTGCTTTGTTCAACGGCAACAAGAGCTCACTTCAAGGGCTTTAAATCTCTTTTATATCGATTTTTCTGCTAATAACATAACCTTCTTCTAATTAACTGGCAGAAGCATTCATAAGAACACAATGCTCTACTGCCTGAGCTTTGTTTTATATTAAGAAAACTGATTATTATATTGCCATTAGTGATGTATTAAATTTGCAAATGTTTTTCTCCACCAGTATAGTTTTCAGCAAGATAAAAAGCCTTGAGCAGATATGAGCATTTGTTAAAGGAGAAGGAAAGGTAAAAACTAAGTAAGTTTTATCAGAAAGGTCTATGTAAACACAGCCATAAGCACTCACAGAAACGCTGCACTGACTTCTCTGTCAAAAGATTTGTTGTCTCTTTGTTATCCTGTGCCAGAGACACGCAGCGCTCTGCTCTCTCCTGTTTTCTCCTGCTCCCGCCTCCCTCAAGAATGCTAAAAACTCACTCCCCCCCCTTAGGAATGTGGATCTGAGCCAATCAGCAGGAAGCTGACTCATAGTCTTACAAACTGAGCATGTTCACTGGTCTTGGTCTCTGTGCAGGAGTGAGGCATTATGGGAACTTTCTTTACACAGCTCAGCATTTTTTTTTCCTATGAGGCTTCTGATCATCTGAACAGGAGAAATATGGGGAGACTTAAGGGCACTATTGAGAGAACTGAAAGTATGCCTGCAGCTTGAGATTAACTCTTTATTAGCCTTTCCTTTAATAGCAAAAACTATGTTTGATATTTTGAAAGTTTATCTTTCTAACCATGATAAGGCTCTTCTTCAGTGATGGCCAACATGCGACCCCTCTCTGAGACTGAGCTTTTAAAAGGAGCTTTTAGAAGAAGCCAGCACTACACATTAGAACTGCTTTCAGGTAGCCTTTTGTTTCTCCTACTCCCATGTAACTGCATTAGCCCCAAACTGGACTTGGATTTCTTAGTATTGAGTGCTATTCTGATATCTACTAGGAGCGGCTATCTTGCTCCCTTCCCATTGTTTTGCTGATCGGCTGCTGGGAGGGGGGGGATACTACTCCAACAAGTTTGAATAAAGTTTATCAAAGCACATGTCATATCGCTGTGGCACCCTGGAAAATGAAGAACGTGGCTAGCCCTATGTGAAATATGAAATAATAAGACACTCTATAAACTGATGTGTTTTGAAATAACTATGCAAGTAAGTTATTATTAGTAAGTAGTAGTGCTCAGCAACATGCCTGGACAGGGATTAAAAATAGGCCCTGGCATTTCAAGTAAACAGAGGGCAAACAGCCCTCCTCCAGCCCAAAAATATTGATGTCTATGGCATCTTGCAGGCATTTGCTAAAATCCATAGATTGACATGCCAGTCTCAACCTGCTTAGCACACTTAGAACTTTTACATGACTCCCAATTAAAGGAGAATAGGGACAAAGATGATACACCCTCAAGAAGCACATGATTGTGCAACTATTGGAAATGTAATTCTTTCTGTGAAATTAGCAATTATTATAATTATTTATGTCTACAGAACTGACATATTCTAGAGATTATACCCTATTCGCCCTATTACATTCACTATGGTCAATTGTATTAGGAGACAAATAATTATGTTTTTAGAGGAAATCCACACAAATACAGAGAGAACATACTGTATAAACTCCTATCAGATTATGTCCTGGTTCAAATGAAACCTAGGGCCTCAGCAATGCAAAGCAGCCGTGCTAATCATTAGGGCAACCAAGTAAGTTTCATGGTGGTTTTAAAACCACCCAGATTGAAATATATCACTGACTTACTGTGTAGCACATTTTTACACAGATGTTTTTGTTCATACACATTATTATAGGTGTTAGCCTATCTAGCAGGCACTTTGAAATCCTTGTACATTTCACCTTTTTGACATGCATTGATTCCATGAATCTTATCTGCATTCTTATAAAAAAATGTAATTTAAAATAATACATAGAATGCATCAGAATGAAAGCAATGTATTTTCTAAGTCAGTGTTTTTCAACCACTGTTCCGCGGCACACTAGTGTGCCGCGAGATGTTGCCTGGTGTGCCGTAGGCAGGGCACCAATGTACTAGGGGGGCACTGCTCTTGGCACCAATGTACTAGGGGGGCACTGCTGCTGGGCACAGAGTTAAATTTTTTAACATTTTCTAATGGTGGTGTGCCTCGTGATTTTTTTCATGAAACAAGTGTGCCTCTGCCCAAAAAAGGTTGAAAAACACTGTTCTAAGTGATTGTGTTAAGCCTGATTGTTTCAGTGCTTTCAGATGATCAGTGCTTTTACTGATTGCTGTTTAGTTCCTATAATTGATCTCCAAAACACATTTAATTCATTTGTATAATTTCAGCCTTTTTAAAGATTGTGACCTTGAAGAAGAACTTTATGACCAAATCCATGAACCAGATTGGTGTAGAATAATTAAAATGAGCTCATGCTACTGTTGAGAGGGAGAGAGAAATGGCTAAAGCTGTCACCTGAAAGTGAGGTAATCCAAGAGTCACTATATATCCTGATACAGTATCAACAAGGCTTCATCTTTCAATGAAATAGAAGCATTTAGCTATTCCTCATATATAAGGGCTGTTCAGCTGGACGTCTCTGAGCCAGATACAGCCTTCCATTGTATTTTTATGGCCCCCTGTCTACTTATGGGCCAAATAAACTGCTGTGTGACATCATCATCATTTTGATATAATCTGGCCCACTAGCGCAGTATGTAACCTAATTGACCCTCTATATAGGAAAAGTCGGACTGGGGTGTGCAGGGCCCCCCTTAGGGCCCTGACACCCCCAGGAGCCCCCACTGTAGCCCCCACACACCCCCAGGGGCCCCTGCCACCTGACCAGGGATCATTGACATTTTTAGCTGCTCTCCATACAGTTAATTAAAGGCCTGTTGTTTGTATAGGGAGCTTGCAGGCTTGGCCTGATTTAGTGGAAAATTACATGTATTTTTTGTGAGGCACATTAGTGGCAGAGCTCTGGAGTACTGTACAAATATACAGTACACACTGTTTATATGATGAAGCAGTTCAGTACTAGCAGGTTCTCTGCCACCTTATATATTACTTTTGGTCTGTTGAGAAATATAGGGTGGTATTAGCTCTAAATATACCATAACATACTGTATAACAACTTACTGTATACTGTATGTCATCTTACACTTGTGCAATCACAGTTTTAGCATTAATTTGCTAATGGTCACAAAAAGAAATCTCCAGGGATGAAAATGAAAAGATTTCCAAAGCCCATTGGCACAGGATATTGTAATTGTTCCCATTGGCAAAATCATACATATTCATGCACAATTGCTTAAATGTAGTTCCAGGACTATATACTTGGTAAGATTAATTCCCTGTCCCTGTGGTCGTCACCCATATCATTGCTGTAACTAGTGCCAGTGTCCACAAGATATTCCCCTTTTCCGAAATGTTAAACAGATATTTTCTGCATGCACATGTAATTTCTGTGTTTGTTATAGAGGACCCATTGGCAGCCACGTCACTCAATACCTGACCTGTTCAACAGTAGGGCCAACGTATTAATTGAATGCTTTTTAGTTTACATATATCCATATGGATATGCCACCAGCATAACATGGGTACCCAGGCACTACCTGCAGGATAAAGAGCTTTTGAACTTAACATGTTCTGATGTTCTTAACAACTTTGTTCATACAGCTATCACCATGGCACCGTGCCTGGTTGGATGAACAGATAAACTCCTGCAAAATGGTACAGTACGCTGAGCAGGAGTACAAATGCAAGCAGCCAGTCTGATCCTGTTCAATCCTGACCCTGTTTTTAAAGTGTTTCTGCGTAAAATTATTGCCATGGTGGCCTCCTCTTTTTTATTTTTTTAAATTATCGGATTTTTGTTTCAATAATTACACCATGGTTCTGTTGATTGTATATTTAGCTCCTTTGCATGAACTGGTTATTTTTATTTATGATTCTTAAATCATCAATGCTATGAGCAAGTTGAATATAATAACCGTGGATTGAATATATCATAACAGGGGCATGTTTTATTCCTGCTACAGTAACCCTTGACCACGAAGTAGGTGCTGGTCTTTTTTTTTTTTTTAAATCAAACATTTAATTAGCTGCTATGGGTTACTAGATGTAAGGTAGCCTGGGTATTAAATATTTATCAGTTATAATGTTTTGAGGCAACCCAGTACCCCTTTCTCAAAGCAAAATAAAATGACAGATAAATATCCACCCACGTTTGTCCCTTCCTCACTTATCAACCCTTTAGTCACCCTATTTTATTTTTATTACCACCTGCATGTGTTTGGTATTAGTGGACCTCCTAAAATAGTGGAGGGTATAGGGAACAGTGGAAGGGGGAAACTTCTGCATTGGGATCACATGCGTACTGGTGCAATTTGGCCGTCTATGTGTGACTAATCCTTCCGATTAGTGATGAGCAAATCTGTCCAGTTTCAATGAGTTCCACTGTGACTTTTTTTTGTGGCCATTGTAGTATGTGGCTGTTTTTTTTGCTGAGAAACCTGATACAGGGATGGGATACATTATCCAGAAATGCGTTATGGGAAGGCCATCTCCCATAGACTGCAATTTAAGCAAATATTTCAAACTTTTAAAAATGATTTCCTTTTATCTGTAATAATACAACAGTACCTTGTACGTGATCCCAACTAATATACAATGAATCCTTATTGGAAGCAAAACACTCCTATTCGGTTTATTTAATGTTTAAATAATCTTTTAGTAGACTTAAGGTGTGGAGATCCAAATTACAGAATTACAAAACCCAGGTCCTGATCATTCTGGATAATGGGTCCCATACCTGTATGTGATTTTAATGGTGCCTATTACTAGTGTATTAGGTGCAAAGACTAGTGTACAAGGGAACCCTTTATTTTGTAAAGTAGTAAAGTTGTAAAGTAATAAGTTTCCTTTTCACATGTGCATTTGTAACATCTAGTAAATTGGGTATAATGTGAGGGTGCAAAAAAAGAGAATGTTCATGGCTTTACCTTTGTAGTGTAGCACTTGTGGCACTTGTGTCTAGCTGGATGGGCAAAAGTTTGCGACCCTGTAAAGCTGGAATTCTAAGAAAAAACACTTCATTGTAAGAAGAAAAACATGGTGATTTGTGATGAATTCTTGCCTATTGCAGTTAGCCCCAGTAGTAAATGAGCCCCAAGGTGTTAATACTAACAAAAAGCTCCAAGTTTTGCAAAGGGGCCTGTTTCAACAACTCCATATCCTCTTATATTTAGGCATACAACATATGTGTACAGTATGCAGGACGCATATAGCTCAATCAAGTAATAGCAACACTTTATATATAAACTAGACTAATGCATGTTTGCTTTCTATTTTTATCATTAATTAGATAAGCCATGTTTGCCCGTGCTGGAGCAGTTTATCTGAATTCCCTTTCTAAAAATATCTTTGCTGTAAGTGATGAAACAGAAATTTAGTTTTATGTGTTTAATGTTTGATATAAAGTATCGCCAGCATTTACGTGTTTGAAGAATTAATTTAATGCCTTTCAGGATTTAATTGAGTTGTAATAACAAGGCATGTTGTAGGGTATTGAATATTATAGTGCTATTAATGTGACTGAGCAGAATATATTAGTGGTGAAGTAAGCACTTGGCCAAAGATATTTTATTCACAGCAGGGCATGATGTGTTTTATTAGTGGTATTTTATATAGAACAAAGGCAGAAGTTCTTAGATTAACTTAAGTCTGCTTTTACTTCCCCGAAATAAAACACAGGGATTAGTTACTAAAGCATTGCAAAGTGCAAAATATTGCATTGATCCATATAAATGCATGTATTTAACCACAATGCAGTGTTTTTCCCAGAATTTCAGCATATTAGCAAAACAGAATCCAAGCAGACAGTAAATTAGTGTTTTAGCATCTATCTAGTTGCTAGAGCCTAATTAATGCAGCAGTCTGGAAATTATAATGGAAATCAATAGGAGATGGCCTGAAAAGAAATATAAGCAAATAAAAATAACAATAAAAGTACATTCTTGTAGTAATAAACAATTAAATAGTGAGTGTCATTTATAGAGACCCCGGTTGCAAGTGCAAGCACAAAACTGCAACCTAAGTTCTCATTAAAAAGCACTTGTGTCCTGGGTCTGGCTGCATCCTGCACCTAGCGGCAGGTTAGAAATACAGCGCTAGGTGCACAGCCAGGCCATCCTGGCCCCTTGGCTACCCTGAGGCAGCCTTTTCGAATAAATCCCCCACCTTGCACCCCACGCTTACCATTCTGAGCATCGGAGCAGTATGAAGGTGGGCCGCATCGCTGGTGCAGAGAGCACAATAGAGCTCTCTGCGCTAGAACAGCTGAAATTCTGATTTAAAAATCAGAATTTTAGCTCTTGAAGTTACCAGTAGTAGCTTTTTGCCACCCCTGGTAAATTGTGGGCTGCTGCTGCCTGAGGCTAGTTTCTCAACCCGCCTCATGGCAGCAACACCCCTGTGCACAGTGTAATCCTGGTTGGCGCAATGCAGCCCAGTAAACTGTATGACTGGGCTTCCTAGGAAAGACTTGGGCCCCACTTGCATCATATTAACCTGTAATAGAAAATAAAACAGGCTGATGGATATTTTTCCTGGCTGGTGTCCACTGGGAGATCCTCTGATACTCTGGCAGGCCAGTCTGATCACTTGGACAAAACAATAACATGATGCCCTGCCATGAATCAAACAGGGATTGTTGTTTGTCATTGTATTGTTAAATATACAAACTGGCTAACTGCTCCCCTGTAGCACTAAAGCCATGTATACTGTTCTAAGTAATGCATTATTTACTTCAAGTTTTTATTTAGTAGTTTTTTTTCATGAGGGTACACTGAGGTCTTCCCACAGTTCAAAAACCTAGTGGTAAGTTTAGTATGTCGTGATATGTATATATGTTTGCATTTATCTTGCTGAAAAATTAAATTGTAAGCTCCATTGGGCCAGGCACTGATGTGATTGATTTACCTCTCTGTAAAGTGCTCTGTAAAACCTCTTGTCTTCGGCTGCCCAGAAATTCTTGTCTTTACCTCAAGACAGGAATGTAGAGGATAGAAACATTTAAGGGGTTATTTATGACTGCAAGCACTGTGAGGCACTGGAAGCAGTTGCAACACCCCCTGTAATTCTGGGTAAAAACATGGCAATATGTGCATGAAATTGCACTTTGCACATTACACTTGTGGCCATAATTTGAACAAGCAGAGCAGTATAGATAGCTTTTTAAAATATGCAAGGCATTGTTTCATAACTTAACCTTCCTGCATACCTACATTGTCAGCCAATAATTACTTCTCTTAGTTTGATTGTTTTCTCAATATGTAAAATGTGGATTAGAATTCTCAGAACTGCTTTTGCATTGCTTTATGTCTGCACACTGATTACTCCCAAGGAAAGACCCTTGGACACCATCTCCATGAAAAAGGAGACTTTCGAATTTATGGTCTCTTAATTGCTCGCACTGAAAGTTCTCATTGCCAGTGTAATGCATATCAAGCAATATCAGGAAATACATCATTATGTTGCCATAAGCTGTGCAACATGATCTCTCCTATTTTAATACATATGGCATTATGGGGGAATAAGTTAAAAGTCTTTTATATTCTTTATATTATCCTTTACAAACAGCACAATGATGGCCATTATACAATAATCACTGTAAAGCATATAAGACTTGTGCAAATCTTTATTTTCTATTCATTTAAAAAAGGCTCAAAACATCTCTGTAACTGATTTGGCCAGTGGATATGAGTGTACAATGTAGCAGCATTGGCTGCAGAGTTGCTACCTGGCCAGTAAAAATGATGCTTGATGCCAATGAGGCAACCTTAACAGCAGTTGCAAAGCTTACTTTTTGGTAGCCCATAAAACATCACTTTTGATGTGCAAAGGACTGAAAGTGTGCCAGCAATGCAACAAATGCAGAGAGGGGGGTTACGCTCAGGGCATAATGCAAAAATGCTGCAGAGTGCTACAAGGTGCAATAAGGGTCAAAGCTTGTAATCATGTACAACCCTCTTAGGGGCAGATTCATAAGTGTTTAAACCAAACTGCAGAACTGTTTATTATTTAAAAAAAGCCCTGTCCTCAGCTAACAAGGATTTTCCCCTAAAACCTTGCGTGAGTTTTCTTATCATAAAACTGCCCCTAAGTGTAAGGAAAGAGAGTACATCCAAGTAAAATGTAATACCCACCCGCATTACAACCAGTATGTCATTTTGTTGAAAATAAAAATCTTATTGATATATGTTAACATTTATTGTGAAGGTTTAATAAAAGATTTAACACACAGTTGCTTACATGTTAATAAAACTACATGAAATCCTGTACAATCACATAAATTCTATCAAGCATGAATCACTTCTGGTAAATGACATATATGACCTATTCAAAGTGCTCCATTTCCCAACATACTGTAATAAAGGGGACAAGTCAAGTCTGTTGAAGTACAGACAGTACAGTACAAATAATGGAGAAAGTTTTTGCACAAATTAAAAATGTTTAATTGTTTGTACATGTAATAGCTATTGAAGGCAGTATATTTCTTAATGTTTATACTGATTCCTACAAGGCAGCCCTATCCTTGTCACCTGCCATAGGCACGAGGTACACTGGCAGGCGCAAGGCATACCTGTCTTTACCACCTATTGCGGACAATAAGTACAGGGTTCGTTTGCAGCCCACAGGCTCTCACTAACATGTCTGAATGACGTGCAAGGTAGGGGGCTGGAGGCAGTATGCCTACATGCCTCCCACTTCACACTACTCAAGAATACAGCACTGCTGAATGTAGGCAGTGCTGTATTTATAGGGGCAGCCACAGGTCTCTGCACTTTGACAGAGAATAATTGCAAGCAGCAAAGCAGTTCCCAGCAGAAACGCAATTTAACTACCCTGGTTTTTCCTGGGAGCACTGCAACTTTGCAACAAAATTTGTGCGACAAAATCGTATTGTCACGCCGAGTATGAAAGTTTCGGATTCATTCAAGCTTCGGTATCGTGACTTTCCTTGGGCCAGGTTGGAGCTGCAGAGTGCCATTGATACCTATGGGAGGCTTCCAAAATCATGCACAGAAGGATCAAAGTTGGAAAAGTTTTCCTGCATTTTATGATCGTTTGGATACGAAAATTTCGTGACTTTCGGATCACCAATACAATATTATCGTGACTAATATGATTTTTTCATAACCATATTCGTGATATTTGCGATCTTAACAAATAATTGTATCCAATCCAAATTTATCCCATGCAGGATTCGAACTCGCGTTTTCATGAATGTGCCCCTATGTGTTTTATAATGATTAAATATTTGTGTACCTCTTTCCTATGCTTTGGAACAGTTCTGTTTTATTAACTTCCAGTATTCTTATTTTTTTAATTTCCTATATAATTTTTCAGCTGGTACATCACTACTCTAAGCCTCTAGCTAATGTAGAATATCGTAAACACTAGAAGAGTCCAAGGGCAACACAGGAAGGCTAATACTCAGAACTCCAACTTTTTTCCATGCTATGAACTGACCAATACACCAGATGGCTGGGGCATAGAATACAATAAACATATGATGTTGTACAAAGACGTACTGTATATGGAGTTCTTGAGCAACCTTTAGTAGATTGTCACCAGCGTTTTGGCAACCCATTAGAGCTCCCTATCCTAACTAAATAATGAAAGCAGGAATGGATATCAGTGGGTCTCTGTCTCCAGATGTTGTCCAGCTTCAGCTAGTCACCCTCCTAAACAATATGATGCACATTAGTTTAGCTCAGCAACAACTTGGGGGCATAGGCTGGCCTTTAACTCCTGCAGTTACAACATATCTATCTATTATAAATCAATGTAAAATATTCCCTTTGTAAGTTTAACAAAGACAGTTTCTGGCAATGGGAGATAATGGCAAATCCCTTCACTGCCCTGAAGGAAACAGGATAAGAAAGGGAGACCCTAGAAGCCTATATTTCCTTCCTGTGGTACTTCACTGACCAAGTGATTTAATGCCCATCTGCCTCAGATTGCACCATTTCAGGAGGGGGCTATGACTGAAAGAGCCATTATACAGTGCTGTATGAATCTGTTAGCTTTAAACAAGAAGAAATATAAAGGCTAGCATAATGTAACTTATTTATTATGAGTACAACAGTCTTCTGTAAAAATGACACATTTCTTGCAGACTTCAAAACAACAAATTTATTGCTGCGTGAGTAATATGAAAATGATTCTAATCTGTTTTATGGGCATTAATTAGACAGTAATGATATTATTCAATTTGCCAGAACATTATGTAATACTGTGCTTTGGGGTTTTTTGTTAGAGGAAAGTGCCTATTGCAAGCAGTGGAGACAACTCAATTAGAGAAAAAAAAATAAAGTATAACACTGAATCTGTAATTATACGGTATTCATGCTTTTAATATTACAGAAAGTAATGTTAGAAGTTTACTGTAAAGGAAAAATAAAACTTTTTATTCTGTTGTGTTTGTATTTAGCGATGTGTTTACACAATTTTTTTTATTTCCACTTTAAATGAACTATAAAACTAGTCTGGATTAAGCTATTAAAATGGGTGCAATCTGGAAACAGCTGTAAGTGGTCAGTCTGATCTAATATAGTCATTTAATTCCAGATCAAACTGTAAATATTGCAAAGAGTAGGTCTTTGGTCCAAACTGTATAATTCATTAGATTTGGCCAATTTATGAAGAAATATGTTTCTTTTTGATAAAAATACATCGGTGGCCAGCTTTAGGAAAAGGTACTGTATAGTTATTTAGTGCTTGAGGTGCCCATATAAATATTAGTAGGTGATTATATTTTTTCTTTAGCTTCTAGAAAGGTGTCTTTGACATACTCTGTATATACAGCTTTGTTGGCACTGGCTTGGTGGCACTCCCATAGTCCTACTGTTGTGTCAGAAACTCCTCACAGAAAAGTTCTAGTAAACAAGGGCAGTGTGGTCTGTAGTGTGGTCTGTAGTAATAAGAGACATGGCCATCCAAAATAGTCTTGTTGAAAATAAAGAGTAGCAGCTGAAGGACAGCCCCATTTGATTGCACAAAGCCTGTACAGATAGAATCTATTAAGCTGATCCAGCAGAAGTATTAACCTGTCCAGTTGAGCATTCCTGCTGGTTTCCTCCTTGAGGACCATATAACAAAAGCATCTCGCAGATATGGGAGTCATTTACTTGGTTACCAAGAAAAGTCAAACAGTGCATTTATTATTTCAAAGGTGTCAAAATCAAGAATTTTAATGGATAAAAAGAGGACATGCACTTAAATATTTCTAGATAATAACTGCCTAGAAATTATTGTTTTTCTGCTTCCATGAACCTGAGCACAGATAAAAACCTTTTAGTGCACCTGTAAACCAAGTGGTCAAGTATATGCTTACTTTCTCTTCAGGAAGCAAATTGCTGCCGTTTTTACTGATTAGAATCAAGTAGTTTGCTGATTTATGATGGGTTTTCGCAAAACACATACTGAATCTTATTTGCTAAAAGGGGTAAAGTAAAATATGCAATATGCCACTTTCGGTTCCTCTAATGCACCTACCAGTGCAGAATTTTGGGTCGCAAAGATTATAGCTAAATGCCTTCCTTATAATGAACCATGGCCCTTGTTTGATTAAAATATAAACTCATCTACTGTTGCTCACCAATGAATTCACAACCATGTGAATTACTAGCTGCTATGTAGCCTTTAAACCAATGAATCACTTTCATGTGTGTGCTAATGAGCTGGGGCTTAAAAGCTCCCTGCTTTTCCGCTAGAGCCTTTTTGAGCTAAAGGTAGGTGCAAAAGGGTCTTACTACTCACATTGTTTGCTGGGGGACTTTATTTTAATTGCATCACAGACTCAAAGTCATTAGACAGTGTAGGACTCACGTACAATGAGGGGCCTTGACGTGGCACGTGAGCTTACATATTTTGGCCAAAGTGTGGTACTAACACCTCATTTTTTGTAAAAATTATTTTTAAAGGCAAACTTAGCACTGGCAATCTTTCTTTCTCTTTATGTGAATTATTATGCAAGTAAGTTTGTTCAGCTTCCCATGCATGTACATTTATGTTTTGGTGCCCCTTGGTATCCTCAGTCACCCAGGCTGTACTATAGGGCTTGCTGAAGCCCTTCTGTCTTGCTTTGTTGTGTTGTTCTGCCTGGTTATTAACCCTTGCATGCTTGTAGACTTGCCCCTTGCCCAGATTGTCTGCTTGACCTTGCTTCCTTGTATCTACCTCCTGCCCTCACCTTTTCCCTGGCCTATACTACAACATTCAAAACTGTTGGGACCCAAATGGCATGAGTGAACACTGTTTAGCGCTCTTATTCTTGTGTGACATGGCTGAGTCTGCATGTGTATACATAGAATATAATATTAATATTATGAAACTGAGGACTTAATATGCATTCCCTGGCAGGTAAGGTGTAATTTTTCCTTTAGTGTGTGATATCATATATAGAATAAATATCTGTACCAGGCTCATTTATCCAGTGTCAGATAGATGCCAGTGCCGCCTGAGATTAAACTGTGAAAGCTTGCCTAGCAATAGCATATCCCCTAATGAATAACCAAGACCACATCTTGATATCATGATAAGGCCCAGGGTGTGTAATTAGGACATTGACAAGTTGAATAGTGTAATGCCTCCTGACACTACCGATTAGTAGCATTTGTCAGTGTCAGAGTAGTTTTATCTGACTTCAGTAAGTACAGCGGTGTTTGTCTCTGGCAGAGTTGTAGCGCATGTCACAAAATTATTTAACACTCATCAGTCAAAGAGTATAGTTTTGTTCTCCGTGGACTTTTCAATGTATAGCATATGATTTCTCAGGAGGACACTCAAGAAAAAACACATGCATAATGCAAGAGATAATGTAAAAGATTGGTGGAACCTTCTCTTACTCAAAATGTCAATTTGCATCTCCATTTGACTAAATGAATTGAACACTCTCTCCTCTTTTAAATTCAATGTGTTTTTTACCTTTCTGAAATGTTTCTCTTATATTGATCCATGTCCCTTTGGGAAAACAAAAATACAAAACTATATGTGACACAGAGTTTTATTTTCAGTTCTTAAGTATTGAGATAGAAATTCTGCAAACATTTCACAATAGAAGAAGCAAAAAATAATGTTTATCTATATGCACTCTACACCCCCCCCCCCCTCAAGTGCAGCAAAAAAACTGCTGAGCAACTAAATTAGGATCTTTGGATCTCTGGGAGTTAACGTGATTGATCAAATGTATTTTAAGGGACTGAAGCAGACACGAAAACCTAATTATATTAAAATGAAGGAATGGCTTGGCTCCATAGATGACTGAACAAACTTGTTGGAAGTGGACACTAAGTCACTGTGATGACACCAAGAAACCAAGAATGATGTTTAGATTGTATTCCATTAAAGGGTTTTAGGTAATGAACTGAGCTATTTTTCAATATTTCTCTTCCCCCTCATTCACAATACTTCTTCTTGTTTTTGCTTTAGAGTTTGTGATAGATATTTTATTCCAATCCAAAAAAACAAATTTATGTACAAAAAAGGAGTTATGTACACACACACACATATATATAAAAAATAGAGATTATATATATATATATATATATATATATATATATATAAAGAGAGAGAGCTATAATATATACATTGTTTAATATGCATGAAATTCTCTGTACAGTGCTATGTATAATTAACAATATAAATGCACAAGTTATGCATATAAGTTATGCATATGAATTTATTCTTCAGCTTTATTCTTCAGTTTAAAAAGACCTTAAACGTCCCATTTTCTTGTCAAGTCTAAGTAAGTGTATTTAACACCACAGCATCCACTGTACCTGTGCTTGCCAATAGGCATCTACTTATACAGCTGGGCATATACATTAATATATGATTTCATCAGGAATTCCAGACCTTTGGCAATTGTTTGAAATAACATACAATGCAGCATTAACCCCTACATGATGGTTATTTTGGGTCAGTTTTGGTGGGGCTGAGTCGTCTTTTGTCCGTGTGGTTTTGTCTAGTTTGTATTTGAAGACCTACTGACTGGTTATCTAACCATGCTTCTTTTGGTGTGGTAGGATTAAACATCCCTTTTTGTGTTTTCTTATGTGATACTACTGTATGTGTACATTAAATCTTGAATTGTGGGTAATAACATGGTAATTTTTGGGCTGAACTTGCACATTGCAATATATCGAAACTGCAGCACTCCCGTTTCACATTCATAACATATGGCACAGACACAGCTGATGCCATATGTAAAATAAAGGCGGTTTTATGAATATGAAATGGGAGTGCTGCAATATCGATATATTGAAGTCTGAAGGTATGTTGAGGTGAACATATGATTCCCACAAGTGTGCTGGAAATCCATTGTATTTTGATCTTGCACATTGCACATGCACATATTCAACTAAACATGCCATAATAGCTTATTTTATGTCTTATTTCTTTCAGTAGGATCATTCATCATTGCTCCAATGAGGGTACATGATAGAAAACAACCCTTCAGTGATCACTATATGTTAAGGTTGAATGCTTTGCCATTTTGATGGGAATACCTTAGCATTTGCCTGAAGCACCTCTCAAACAGAGAAGTAGCTTCGTGTTTCTGAAGAAGAAAACCTATACCCAGTAAATGTTACTTTCTAAATCCATAAATGGTTTGTGTGGTGTCTCATGGCATGCAGTTATTTTACTAATACAGACAGCCATGTGTATAGTATTATGGGTATGGCAGCCACCAGCACATTACATGTTCTATATTGAGTGCCCTTAAATGTCATAAAAGGTCCCATATTTTATGTATGTAGGTGGCAGCAGAAGACAATGGGTATCTAACAGCAGCCCCTCAGATCTGTGATTCTGCATCTGGATCTCCCCTCCTCCATGTCTTACTAACATTTTAATGCCTTCTGTGAAAGAAACTAAAGAAAGATAATTTCAGTCACCAAGTTCTGACCACTAGCTGTCATAGCCCTATATATATTGCATCAATAAACTCCTCTAGTAATCTGGCTGCTTTCTGATACCCCCTTTAAATTGCTTCCTAAACCCTAATGCTCTGAGAGATGGACAAAAGTGAGGCAAAATACTGAAGCCACAGACCTAAATTACCGCAAGCAAGCCTGTCAATGTTGTGGTTTAGCAATTTTGAATAATTCATTGACAACACTAACAGCAATGTTTTCCTTTTTTCAGCTGCACTTTGCATTTGATAATAAATTATTGACAGAGCACTAATACTTGGGTTTCTCAGTCAATAGAAACACTAAAATTGTGTTCTTTCTACAAAAAAGCTTATAAAAGCATGTTAAAACTTAATGCAGGTTTTTAAAGTCACCTTTTTTAGTCTGGAATACAAATATTGTAAGAACAGCATGTAAAATAATAGACGTTTGACATCTAGATGCAGCTCCACTAAGCTTAAGCTTAATTAAGATGCATGCTGCAGACTGAGGCGCTGTCTGTGCAACCATGCAGTTTGCATCTAAATTGCTTCTTATAGGAAAAGTAACACTAAAAAAATGAAAGTGTTTGAAAGTAATTAAAATATAATGTACTATTGGCCTGCTTTGGTAAAACTGATTTGTTTCCTTCAGAAACACTACTATAGTTCATATAAACAAGCTGCTGTGTGGCAATGAAGGCAATTGAAAAAGGGCACAGGTTAAATAGCAGATAATAGATAAACGTTGTAAAACACCATTTTATTCCTCATCTTATCTGTTTTCTGCTATGTAACCTAAACCTTTTCTCCTTTGAATGGCTGCCCCCATGGCTACACAGCAGCTTGTTTACATAAACTATAGTAGATTCTCTGAAGCAAACACACCAGTAGTACCAATGCAGGACAACAGTACATTTTTTGGTGTTACCGTTCTTTTAAATAGCCATGCAGTCTGTACATTTTATAAGTCGTAGGCATGTTCAAATTGCGTGGCTACATAAGATGCACAGAACACAAGGCACAGAAAACAGGGAACTGCTTAGAGCTAAACAAGTGGCTCTGTCTTTAAGGCCAGGGTAGTAATAACCAAGGCTAGCTTGAGAACAGAATCCATCCAAGTAGGGGGTGGTTATGTACAGATTCATCCATAACAAAGTCTTTTGATAATTTGGATCACAATACCTAAAGGCTACAAAATAATATAATTTAAAAACCCAATAGAATTGTTTTGCCTCCAATAAACATTATTATTATTATTATTATTAACATTTATTTATAAAGTGCCAACATATTTTGCAGCGCTGTATTATTTGTATCTGAGTTGGGATCAAGTACAAGGTACTGTTTTATTATTACAGAGAAAAATAAAAATTATTTGATTAAAATGACTGTATGGCTGGAACACAACATGATTAGTGGTGCTGTTACAGCAAGATATGAGTAACTACTTTATCTCAAAGGTGTATGCATATGTAATACATGTTTGCCATTATGGTTGTGTACATGTTGTATTACTATAACTGTAAGGGCAAATCAAGATGAAATTATAGGAGCCACTCTCCATCATTGTTCCCATTTACCTTTATGTGGCTCTTTTATAACTCAAATTATTCCGGCTAAAAATAATTTACTTCTAACGTCAGTTCAACCCCATCTGGGAGTACAGGAGTTAAAAGCAGCCAGAGGGTTAATGGGCTCATAAAGCAAACCAACCAGACTTGATTCAATTTGAATCCATCTCATTTGACTCATTCAAGAGACACTGTCTGCATAATCACCCTGTCACCTCAGGTTAATGGCAGACTCAAAGCTCTTATGATGCATTTCTTAGTAGTAACAATATAATATTCCATTACGTCATGGAGTGCCAGTCATGTGACTCATTTTGAGAGGTGCAGATGGGGGGGGTGAGGCAGCATGTGCTGGCATTGTCTGAAAAACCACAACGTATTGGATCCATCAACCGCATCTATAGTAGGTTTCATAGAAATACTCTATAAATAACTTGCTTCTACATAAATCCCTTGCTCACAACAGGTCTTTTTTGTGATCCATACAATAACAGGTCTCTGTATGTATATTTTTATGAAAGAGTCCTTTGTACAAATAGTTCACAGTGTGATTAATGCAAAAAGCCAAGATTGAAGGGCAAGACTGTGATTGACTGAAATAAATGGTGTCTTCACTAAAGGGAGAAATCATTTTAAATGCACCCAGAAGACCTATTGATATCCACACTGAACTATTGATCAGCTGTCTTTCAGATTCCGGCGATTATGGCTAGGGATAAACTGGAGGGCTGCTGAAGATGAGGTTCAAGCTTTATTGACATAGATTTTTAGTTATTGTGGGAATGAAGGTGAAATCAGAATTACAGAAGGCATATGAACAATTACACTTTTGTCGCCTGCTACAGAATACCTTGCCATGGTGGGTTCTGAGAATTGCTGCAGGTGAAACACATAAATTGTGGGAAAATGCCTTTTGTACATAGTATTGCACAATTAAGCAATTTGAGTATGTTAGAAAACATGGGAGCCACGTGCCATTGCCCTTAAGGACCATGGATATCTGGAAATGACCAAAATGGCATTACCAATTACATATATTTATCGTAACAAAGCTGTCTCAGTAGCCGGGGTCAGACCGGCATGGCTGGGTCCCAGAAGGAAACATTGGCCACACAGTTGCATAACTATATTCCTACTCGCCTGTTATATGTTTCTTTTTTATGTTATAATTATATTCTCTCTTCTTTTCACTCCCTTTTTTTTCTTGCACTGCAGGACTGGTGGCTGCTATTTAATTATGTTTGAGATTTTCCTCAGTGTGCTGCTTGGATTTGCTTTCAATTACTAGCTGTGCTGGGTTGCAAATAGAAGGAACACCTTCCCCCACCTTTGAGAAGCTCAGTTTGGTCACTGACCGACCACATGCTCTGTGATACCAACATATAAGGCAAGATTTAACAAAGGATAGATCAGGATTCCTAATATTTTACTAGTATTTTCTTAGTGATTGATATTTTTCTAGTTGTTTAATTTATTATTTACATTTATTAAACCTTTCCTGACATTCTATAAAATGTCTGCAGCTTTTTTCCAGAATTGCCAAAAATGTCAGTAATTTTGTTCATTCATTAAAAATATCCCCAATTTACACACTTTTTTCTTTTGTTAGAACATATTTGTCAAGGATGAAGCAGTCCAATTCTATAGTTTCCTAAGGGCAAAAATCTTGCAAGACTGCACACAATTCTGTCAGGGAACCAATTTGTAATGTTGTTGTGACAGAATGATTATTCTATTTATGATACAGTAAATTCAGTGTTATTTTTAATGTTGGAATAGATGTATGAATCTGAAACTAATCATTTTTTTTCCAGCAGTATCCACTGTCACCACTCGAAAAAAGATCCTTCCTAAATGTCCCACAGATTTACAGAATATATGTAAGAACCACTTACAAAGACGCCAGACTCCGGTGCTGTGCACAAAAGAGTGCAAAATTGTGGCCATTAGTGCACTGCTCATTCATTATACACTTGTTTTGTTGTTCTTTCTGGACTTTGCATCTCATGCTGCATTAAAAACATGGTGTGAGGTGCAGAGAGCAGTATGGGACGGGTAGGTTAGATGCCCCTGTGTGTTCTCCAGCCTGCAGCCAAGAAAGTGCAGGCAGCAATGCATTCAGGTGGAACACAGATTCTTGGGCTTCATATATGACATTCATGTATGGTTGCAGGAAAGATCGAAATAGGTACATATTTGGCCACCTTAAGGATTTATTATATCTTATTTGGGATCAAATACAAGCTACTGTTTTATTATTACAGATTATTTTTAAAAAAAATTGAATTATTTGCTTATAATTAAGTCTATCCTTCACCGAATTCAGAACTTTCTGGATAATGGGTTTCCAGATAATCGATCCAATACCTGTATATGGTGTTCATGTATGACCCCTTATGGGTTTTTTTGCTGGAAAAGTTTAATGTATGCACTAGATATTGGATGAAATAAAACAAAAGTAAAAAAAATAGTAAGGCTGAAATCAAATCAATAAAGCATTAATGCACCAACAGTGGTTCTATGTAGTAAAGGCATAGATTTCCTAGCCTATGGAGGCTGTAATACAACTTAACAGACTAAAGCATTTCAAGGTAACTGATGCAGGAAGAAGGGACTGTCTTTTTTGGATCATCAATGAATTTATTTTCCTGCCTTGTAACTCAGTTGGTAGTACTTCAGTGCAGTTTTTGTTTGGATTCCACTAGAACTAGATCAATTTATATGGAATCTGTGCAAGGTTGATCTTGATCTACATGTGTCTATTTAAATGCAGTTATTGTGTTACTAAGATCAATAGTTCGATTACACTCACTGCACAGCTGTGCATGAAGATTCTGCTCTACAAATGATATTCTGAGATTAGGATCCATAGTATCCACAGATGTAAACTTTGACCACTAGCTTTGAATGTTTTACCTTTTCTGAACAGAAATATTTTCTTCCCATCACTAAAGCAATATTTATCGAGGCATCTCACAGACATGGAAGTACCCATGTTTTCATACTTAACATCTTTGTCTTTCAAAGACTGAAGAGCAGCATTAAATATACCTCACAAACTGTTGTGCCCCACTTCATTCTATTCACCAAGCTCTAGCCATCAACACCTCTAATATTTTTCATAGAACTGCTCTGACCAAGCACCTGTGACTGCTAACCTGACTACTTAAACAATAATCTCCCATTGCTAACTCATCCTGATGTCCCTTTTGTCTTATCTCTTCTGTACCTACCTATAGGCTCCAGGAGCTAAAACATTAGAACTATGTGCTCTTTATTTTGAGAACAACATCATTTAATAAAAAAATTCACAAGGTTTTATCTTTCATTAAACTCATTGAGTGGTTGGCTATTTTTTACCACATTGCTGTCTAGGCAGAGAGGGGGAGAGTAGAGAGGGAGTAGAATCATCATAGTATTCCAACTGGTATGTCCAGGATAAAAATATCAGATGCTGGCCTCTTTTTGATGCCTGCTCTTGGCATATAGAATGCAACTTTTGGAGTAGAGCTTCTCACTTACCGTAAGATCATTTTAGAACAATACTATTTAGTCATCCATGTTATTCCAAATGTACTGCTGTAGATTTCTTCATGCCAGATTTTGACTTTAAAGGCAATGCCATTTTGTGCACTGAATTTTGTGCCTACTCTAAACCTGGCATCAGAATGTCCAAAATCACTTTTGTTTAAAAGCCAGACCAACCTAGGAATGAAATCACTACGTTACCTGGTGTATTCACAAGAATTACATAGAACACTATGGGAAGTGATTGTGACAATATTAATGCTGCTTTTTTTAATGTATAAAAAATGCAACCAGAAAGATAATTTATTCAGTGATGTCTAGAGTATTTTGAGCAATGCTTTTACTCTGCTGTAGGTTTCCCTACAGGCTCCAGTAGGACCAGGATCTAAAAGACCAATCTAATAATAAATTGATAAAAGAATTAGAAATAGTATAAAAACAATAATCGTTGATGCTCATAGTAGAAAATGAATATCTCAGTGATACCTCGACATCTATACAAACTCCAGTCGCAAAAAAGGTGCATAGCATAACACATAACTCAGCACAATTGATTACATGGGGCTTAATGCTGAATTGCCATTAAAGCATGGTGTGATCTGCAAGCTTGCTTTATGGGGTAATGTACAACATGAAATTAAGTGCTGATAACAGATGTGAGTGCAATAAATAAATGACAAATGCAATAAACAAAATGAATATGCTGCCCAAAGATCTTTCATTTAATTGCATTGTGTCACTATGAATAAAATAAATGTATGTTTGCCATGTATTGGAAATTACGTCTGCTCCGCTAACTTAATTTGAAATGCAAATCCGCAAATTCCTGTAGGGTTTTTGTTATTTCTCTTATTTTAACAATGTAATTTCATCATTTGTATTTATTCTGTTTGTCTTAATGTTAAAGGATACCAATAAAAACACAAAAGATAATCATGTTGGGAGACCAGGGCAAGATTCTAAATATAAAAAACAGACAAATTAATAATTAATAGTTACATAGTTATATAGTTATATAGTTAATTTGAGCTGAAAAAAGACAATAGTCTATTAAGTGCTACCCCTGCAAATAACCCACCAGAACACACACATGAACACCTATGTATTTATATACACCCGGATGCCTATACAGACCTAAATAAACAAAAATAAAAAATATATATATACATTGACATAACAGATGGATTGGCGCTAGCCACAAGATAACATGGACACGGGAGTTTTATGTGGCATTTTTAAGCCAATGAAGTTACCAGCTGTAATAAACTATATTTGCAAAAATATTTTCAGCAACATCCCTCCTCCCGATACTTTCCCTAGAGCAAGCTGCCGGTCAGGGGGCAGATGACTATAAATAGCAACAATAATTTGCCTAACATTGTTTTATGGAGGAGCAGTATATCACATCTGCCATTAGGCTTTATAGCAAACAAACCTCTCGCCTCTGAGAAGGTGTGTAACATTGAAAAGAATTGATTGCAAGCGGTCACCTTTCCAATAAACAAATGCAGACATTTAAGTTATTGTTTCACGTGCTGGCCTTAAATATTATTACCATGTCACAAGCAAAATTGTATATTATTATGCAGCCTTGGCTTTGCACAGCTTAGATTTGTTCTACTATAAAAAACCATCGGACTGTAAACATGCAAGACACGGAGCTCAGATTAAATTTACCTGCGCACTTTAATTAAACAGTGTGCAGCTTCCATGTAATGAAATAAAACAAAAATGTTTTTTCAAATGTCACCCTGGAAAGGAGGCAGGCCCACGTGTTCTGCATTACTCTCTAAACGCTAGACCTGAATGTTTTGTATTTGAGCCATTTGCAAATAATCAATAATAATAGTGTGCCTTACAAACTGGCCACAAAGATCATGAATATACACTTTAAAAGTAACACTGTTAAATATTTTCCACCTTTTTCAAGCACATTTTTAATTAATTTAATCTGTATTATTGCTTTTAATGACTGTTCATGTATTTTGAACATAATGTGTATCATTTTTTAAACTCTCTTTACTGTAGGAAACTTACCCTACATGATGCATGATTCATAGATGATGTAAAAAAGTCGCGCAAGAGCCGAAAAATTAGCTGAGAATACGCTTGGAGCATTCGTGTCTTAGTAAATCTGCCCCTATGTGAATTTACTGCTACCCTCTGCTCTTACACATACACACACACCCCTGTAACTCAATTTCCAGGCCCTGTGTTGGCCTGTGTGGAACTACATGGAGAAGATATCGGTGTGAAAATGCATACATTCTAGGGTTTTCACCTTTCCCCCTGCTGGAAGCTGGGCAGGGGGTGGGCACTGATGTCACTGGGCAAGACAGTGATGTCACAGGGTGGAGCTGTGACGTCACAGCAGTGGGGCTATGCGGGGGCGATTGGCTGATAGCACGTCAATCTATCAGCCAATCGTTTTTCTAAATTAGGAAAACTGATTTTCAGGGTGGCAACCCTAATACATTCTCATTTTTGTGCTGAAACTCTGTGCCCTAAGCCTCAAAAAGTGCCCTTATTATAGCACAGCAGTGGGGGGCACCAAGCATGTACATCTTCCGCTTGCCTTCCTTTACTTTCGGCCCGTCGGAATCTGCAGACACAGTGCGTGGGGTGGGTGTACGTACCATAAGAAGGAGGGCATATTGCCTTGGGCATCCTTAAGATGAGGCCTGGTCCTGGTTGCTAGGGGTTACTAGACCCACCAGTCCACCACCCTCAATGATAACTAACTGTGACAAGTATGTTTATTTTATATATTCCATTGCAAGTATTTGGTCATTAATGGCTTGGAATTTTTATCTGCTTATCCTTTCAACGAACGGCTGGAAATGTTATAAAGTGTTGAAAAATATTTAATTGCAGTTTTCTCATTTTTGCTTTCACGAAAACAGCAGACAGGTGTTTGCAGTCCAAGTGTGAATGTGAAAATCAGTCCCAGTATAAACTAGGGGCTTGGCACTAATTGCTTCGTTCTATTTAGTCAGCTGCTGTGTACATATGGAAGAGTTGTATTTGTGCAGGAGCTGATGTTTAACCCCTTTCTCTCTAAACAAATTTAGAATCCACTTTTGCTACTTCAGTATTATCTCCTAAAGCATGTAAGACATAGCAGTCGCACAGATGTGTACAATGTGTAGTGTTTGAGCAGCCAGTGATATATCATGTTACTACAATTCAGCTTCTCTTAAGACTCTCAGCAACTCATGTTCTGCAAAGCTGAGTATAGATTTTCCCAGGAAAGGTCAATCACAGTTTTAAGGAAGAATATTGCTGTGACACAGTGGCCAATGATAAGGTGTCAGAGTAATTTAGTAGATATGTGAATGGGATTACTAAAGGAGGCCCCACGGGACACAGACTAAAATTTTACTTATGGATGGGACAAATAGACATTCTAATGAATAACAGAATGACCTGACAATGACATTTAGGTATCACAGAGCATTCCATGCTGTTATTTAATGGAATCAACAATAGTTCCTCTGCACTCACCCATTATCAATATAATAGGACATTCTGTACATAAAGCTACCAAGATATGCCCTCCACTTTAACCAAAATAGGGATTGTTTGTCTATATATTGCAATATACTTCAAGCTGGCCAACAAAAAATTCCACTGCTTCATTATACATTTTACAAAGGGACTGAATTTTACCTGCAAGTTGCTTGCTTTCAAGGTTTCAACCCCCAAATGGTTGCCCTACTTGGATCACCTGACTGTAGCTGGGAAGGGAGGGAGCTACAACATGGAGCTAGCCTCTGCTCTCCTGGATAAACTACAGCAAAAAACGGGACGTTGTGCTCACCATTAAATAGAATCATACTGACGAGAGTGATGAGAATGTGATTTTCTGTACTTTCCTCTCACTGTAGGGGCGCCATTTAGCAGCCATGATATTCCAACCCAGTTGTTGGCATACTATTCTTAATAATCATAGAATACTTTGGCGAATGCCACCCCCTCACATTTCTATTTACAGACCTAAATTTGTGTTATGGGCAAAAAGATTTATATGAATACATTAGCTATGATGTCGTGTTTACAACTATAATTTATGAGTTGATTATAACTGTCAGCGTGTCCTTACAGAAGAAAATGTTGTCATTATAGCAGCCGTGTTTTTGGGTTGTCTCTGAGTTTTGTTTGTTACGGATTTATTTGTGCCAAGTCCTAGGGCATATCACCATTAGCAATCCTTGCACAGTAAATGAAATGAGCAGGAACAGGCGTTAGCTGTGATATTCTTTATAATGTTTAACTTCATAAAGCTGAAGTAATAGGATATACATAGGAAATAGCCAGTAATTCAGGAGATAGCCCCTACTTTATTAATATAGTCAATATATCATATAACTCTGTCTTTATAATGTAACAGCTGCTTTGTTACACATTTACAATACCCACCTACACGTGACAATGTAGTCAGTTATAGTTTAGCAGCAGATGGAGAAATGTTAGCATGTGTTTATTTCTTACCCATAGCAAATATGGACTGGCCCTTAGCCAGACCTTTTCATGTTGATTGATCAAGGCTAAAGAGTCTAGCCACACAGAGTTCAGGGAGCTGGCAGTTGGCACAGTTATACGTCTGTAATATATAAGGAATGTCAGGGTTTGTCACAGAGAAAGAAACATTAGGAATTCTGAATAATTCTCATGTACCATAAATACTAAGCATCCTTATTTCATTTCTTTTCGTTTTTTAGTGTCAATCGGGCTTTCATCACATAATTATGTGCTTTCATCACATAATGCCGACATATCTACTATTTTCTTACATAGGCAAGGTGTGACAGTTTCATTCGGTGCATGTCCTGAAATATAGGTTTCTAATACTTTTTGGGACTGATTTTGTGCCATCGGAGCTGAGTTGCACTTGTGCAGCTACTCTTAGAAACCAAGCAGATATTTGCATTCAGTTTCTAAATTGTAGTGCACTAATCAAAACTATTCCTGACTGGGTTCTACAGACTTGTCAGTTAACACCCCTGTAATTTGCAACGAAATTAAAGCTTACCACACCGTTAAAAAGCATTGAAATAACCCAAAAATCCTCAGAGCACTCAGGGGTGCAATCAGGGGTGTAGCTTGGGTGTATCAGGGGCACAGCTAGGGGGTAGAACAGGCACCGCCAAGGTATTTAATATAACTGGGTTGGCATCTCTGTTGCTAATGGCAACTGTACTGGAATAATTTGGTAATTTTTTTTTTATTTAGAGATTTAGGTCATATTTTAGCATTAAGGCCAGAACTATTGAGAAATCTAATAAGAAAAAAACAAGCGCTGGCATGGTGCTTCCAGGGAAGTTCTTGGTAAGAAGAAAGAATGATACTCAGTGATCCACCAGTTGTGTTAGAATCTTTATTAATTATGAGACTGTCGCATGAAGAGCTTACACTTGAAATATACAAATTTACAAAATCTAAATGTCAATGTTGCTTTTTACAAACTCTGAAATTTTGTGTTAGACCCAAGAGATGAAAAAAATCTATGATCAAATATGTATTCAATGATATTCTTTTCTCCAGCATCAAATATGTACTGCTTGTCTGTGTTATCTCTATATATTCAATGAAATGCCCCAAGCTTTCTAGGGCTCATTTTCAAGTGCAAGTGTAGTGCGCAAAGTGCAATTTCAAGCACAAAAAGTCATGTTTTACCCACAATGCAGCAATTTTTCCCTAGATTTTCCCTAGATTTTTCTAGATTAATCTGCGAGGTGGTGTTTCTACTGTAAATGTGTCGTACCTGTGCCTGCAACCGAATGAATGAGATATGCTTGGGTTCAGGCACATGTAGCCGAAATACACATAAAAATGCGAGAGAATGCAAAGTATTGCGTTTTTGTGCGTATTTCGGCTACATGTGTCTACATAGCCTCATTTATTCGGGTGCAGGCACAAGTAGGGCGCATTTACATTAGCGGGGCATATCGCTTGCTGAGAATACGCCACGTCTGACATCAGCCTTTTGTGTGCATGTAAAAATACACCAAAATGATTGGTGCACTAAACTAAAGCTCTAATCTGTTCTAAACTAAAGCTCCCAGCACCCTCAGTGTATAGTACACATATGGGATATGTTATAAAGAAACCCATTATCCAGCCATCTCCTATAAACTCAATTTTAATCAAATAATTCAGAGTTTAAAAACGTATATCCTTTTTCACTGTAATAATAAAACAGAACCTTGTACTTTTTCCCAACTAAGATACAAATACTTTTTGGAGGCTAAACAATCCTATTGGGTTTCATTAATGTTATAAATATAATAGACTTAAGGTATAGATATCCAAACAACAGAAAGACTCCTTATCTGGAAAACCCGAGGTCCTGAGCAATCAGGGTAACAGGTTGTTTACCTGTCCTTCATCTGTTATGTACAGCTGGAAGAAAACAATCCCTCTGCATTAAGTGCTTTGATGCCAACATGAACGGATTCAGTCATTAAGCATCAAAAAATATCATTGCTTCCTGATGGAACCAATTTTACATAGATACTTAACATTAAATAGAATATTTGGGGGTAGGCCAGAAAGAAGCATGTTTTATTTTAGTAACAGAAAAATGAATACATTGCCAAAACCATTTGCACATTCCTAGCAGCGATCATAGTGAGCGGCATCCATTGCAAACAGTACACTACATATTTAACCCTGAGTCTGCCAATGAGACAGTCAAGCAAAACCGATCAGTCTTCCTTTTCTCCTTTAATTATAAAAATGTCTTTATTTCTCTTATAATTTAGTGCACACTTTAATGTCATTAAAATCTTTAAAAGGACCCAATTTCTCTAAGAGCCTTATCTTTGCATCACTAATGGAAGGCTTTTGGCTTTGTTCCCTGTGAGTGAAAAGCAAGTAGTTGTTTACCAGGAATTCAGGAACACATTACAAAGAGAATTAGCTGTGAGCTGTTAGTCTGATTAATGCACTTAACTATCCCTGACCATCTTCTCCTTGGTGGTGGTAGATAATGCATTGGGAGCAGCTGCAAATGGAAAGGATGTGGGGTCATATTGTGCAAGTAAGGAACAGAGAAAGTGCCAGGGAGCCGACAATGTATTGACCCTGGGGTTTTGCAAGAAAACAAACCCAGGCACAGGAATCATTTCCTGGAGAACAGCTAATATTGTCAATTAGGGCAAATACCATTAGGAAACTTAAACTTGCCGAGTTTCACACACATATTCTCTTTCAGCTTTAAAACCACAAAGATGGGGAAAATGCATCCAATAAGGAGTAAATTAGACATGGATCAAAAGTAATGATTTCTTCTCTGTGCAGCTTGTCTGAGAGATCCCTATGTTTATTTTACATTACCAGAGAGTCACATAGCAGCAAACATATGTATTTGTGCTGCAAAACCACCCCTGGTGTGTACTTGACAGGAAGAAAGCAGCAGACAGTGCTGGACCTACAGGGCAGGCAAGCCCCCACCTAGGGTCAGCTCAGACCCCTTCTTGCCACACACACTCCACTCCCCCCCCCCTCCCCCGGCACCATGTGACTCATACACTGGATCCCTCTTTGCTGCAATGATGAGCAAGGAGATTGTGTGTGCTGACTTAGATAAAGGCCAAACCTAGGGTAATACAGAAGAGGTACATGCCCAGCGCCCCCCTAGCGTTACACCCTGGGCATTTCCCTGACAGTGCATAGCATTTTCTCTGCCTGCTATAGTATATATATAGATATAGTATGTGAATACTCTGACCTTTTTATATATCCAAAGGCTTCAGGATTGTATCAGCATAAACACTTAGGGGGTTGTGTAATAAAAGGCACTAAGTTTGCCCAGAAGCAGTAACCTATAGCAACCAATTAGCAGGTAACATTCACTGGTCACCAGTTTAAAATCAAACATCTGTAACACTTGTTTGGCTTAATAGGGGTATATTACCAGGCTAGTTGGGCACTTAGAGCATGGGTTACATTCAACCCCCTTTCCCAGGAATGGGCCTCCGCTATATGGGAGCTATGTCAGGCTAGGTGAGGTAGTTGAACTACAACTCACACTGGTGTTGTGCAATATAATAAGTGATTGGACGCCAGGAGCTCTTGCAGTTAACTGAATAATGGTTTATTGAACAAGGCACATATAGAATAGTGCAGCAGGGTATATACTCACAGTCACAGCAGTATAGAACTTGGTCACAGAGAACACAGCAGATGTGACACTCAAGGTAACAGTATAGCCCACTTGGAGGATATGCAGAGTATTAGCTGTATGCCAGGAATGGATGCCCTCTACTGGAACGGATCCCCTCCAGCCAACTATGGTTCAGGGTAAGGAACTGCCTGAATCCTGCGTCTTAACTGTGGTCCCTACAGCAAGGCATACAAAGCCTGAGTTGGACTAAACCCTTACAGTCTCCTTTGATGGGGCCAGTGCTGCCCTTACTAAATAAGCTATCTATGCTCACCACTCCTAGAGGGTGCTATTACATATGACTGACTGTGCTGGCTTTATCTCATTCACGGGGCCCTGTCCCCGACTTACAAATCAGCAGTTCTCTTTACTGGGGCCTAATTGCCTCAGGCTCGATGACATGCAGCCTCAGGACAACATCAGCCAAAGAGGAAGACACTTCCTTGTGCCAGACACTATATAGTCTGCACAAGGGGAGTGGTCAACCTGGGCTAAACCTATAGGGGGTAGCCTAATACTGCAATCTGAGTGTAGAGGGCTCTGCCCTATTACAACACAGATAACATAAAGGTAGGGGATAACACCATAGGGCACTTAACCCTATGGGTCCCTACATTCACCCGGGGGAAGAATCCATTCCGACCCGGCAATGGTAAACAACCTTAAGTACACATTTCAAGCAAAAACAGTAGTGCATTGATTTAGTGCAAAAATACAGTACCCATACATCCGTTTCTGATACCCTCTCCTGAGGAGTATCTGGTACATTGGATAGCTGTAATAGAAATTTTAAGGCACAGAAAATATCAACTGTTTCATTACTAGTTACGTTTCTGTAAACCATTTACAATACATGAGTGTCACGATGGATCACTCAGGCACTTACTTATAATTCCATGACACACCATCTGACTCTGCAACAGAGGTATGACAGGCACAATACTTAGAGTTCTTGAGTCACCTCCCTGCCCCTAAACAGTGGTGCTCAGGTACACACTTAAGTATCCTAGATATACTACCTGTAACCTGCAACAGGAGTATAACAGGTACACTTACACATGGAAACGATCCTGCCTTCATTCAGGTGTTCCAGGCTCAAGCTTAAAGAGAAAAATGTTAGTGCAAACAATAGTTAACTCATTAGACATTTATGGCCCCACCCAAGCCAACTTTATTAGTCCATTGCTTCCCACCCTAGCCCAGTGTTCATGAATCTTCCATCATGCACTCCGTAGGTGTGGATTACTGCAATGGATCCTCCCTGTGAGGTTGAGGTAGAAGTTGTAGTGAGGTGGGGACTCAGTAGTCCTTTTAGAGCCAACTATGTACAACTAAAAGTTATTGTCTCAGTAGTGCCTCCCTTAGGAGGAGAACCATTTCACATACTGAACTAACTGAAGGAAGTGATCTCTGCATGCTCAAAAACGTGAGTTCAGAGTGGGAAATTTTCCCAAATGCAAAATTTTCGGGTACTGGCCAGACGCTCAGTCCCTACCAAAAATGAAATGTACAGTGCCCAGCCGGTACCACTGTGGAATACTCACGGACGTACCCCAAATCTCTTCAGGGTCTCCTCGTAGGAAAGGTAGTAAGAAGGATGAGGCTTGTCAATCCTTCCCCCTCCGGGGAGTTGAGCATTCATGCTGAAAAACTTGTCGTCATGAAATTTGCCGCAACTTTTGACGAAGTGTTTAAGGATGGTTCTCCCATACCACCACTCGTGCATCATGTTTCCTACGAACTCTACATCACGGCCGCGTCTCTCGGCGTCACTGTGGAATACTCCCTCAGTGCCAATCTCTGCGCGCCTGATGATTTCTCCATACAACCATTCTTGTACCTTTTTCTCTACCTCGTCAAAGACCCACTCTGGGGCATATGGCATACAAAAACCCCAGAGTTCCATTACACGGGTATTTATCATCCTCTGTACCCTGGACACTGACCGCATCTTTGCTGGGTCTCCCCGTCCTGGCAAGACCCAAAAAGCTTGGTTTAGGCCTGGCGCGGCCCCTTTAAGTGGTACAGTGGGCAATGACAAGACCGGCTCCGCTGGAGGCTGGTCAGGTACTGGTGGTGTAGGCATAGGTGTGGGTGATGGTTTATCTACCCAAATTGTAGTGGTCCCATCAGTGGCCCAATCTGTAGGCTCCTCTGAAGGACTCTCTGTGGGTGGAGAGGAAGGCTTGTTGGCTACAGCCCGTACTCTACCCCTCCCCCTAGCAACAACCTTACGATCCAGCATTACTGGAGGCTCCTCCCCCGAGCTGGTTCCACGAGGGCTATCCTTAACACCTCCCATGGGTGGAGAAATAGGCTCCTCTTTTATGGCCTTGGCAGAAAGAACACTACGTGCTGGTGAGGATGCTGGTGTGAAAGGCTCCGCCTCCGCGGAGAGATCTGACTGCACTGACAGTTTGCTTATTCCCAATATCATGGGGCCAGGCAGTGGGCGACCCCTAGGGGGCCTTGTTTCCTGGTATGGGCCAATCCAGCAGCCATAATAACATAAACTGCAGTGGCTCTGGAAATTCTTTGCCTCCTCTATGAGGGTAGTGCCACATCTGCCACAAAATGGTACAGTCACCCTTTCTCCCTCACCATTTAATCTCTCCCCAAATGTACCCACCCATACATAGCGGGCACCTGCGTCTATCACTGGGGGGTCTCTGAGGGTGAAAGCTTTTGTTTTGTCCTCATCAAGAACCTCCCAGCCATCCCAGCCTTTATCTGCCATTTCTGGGGTAGACGTTGGGTAAAAGTTAAGCACAATTGACCTGGCCGCAGCCGCTGGCTCAGGTAATACTGGCACAAATAGAACAACCACCCGCTCCAAAGAGAGCCGCCCCACTATGTGGCTTGGCTGGGCGCGGTGGCAAACAGTGTCCTTATGCTCAGCCGCAGCCGCGGTCTGAGCTGATAAATGCAAAAAATTACTATTGTTGGGGTACCCCCGTATGATCCCTCGCAGCCGCGTAGGGTGGAGTAGCACCCAAAATTTTGGCACAAAATATTGTATGGCCGGCCGCACTGTTTAGGCCGCCCCACTATGTGGCTTGGCTTGTGCGGTAATTTACAAACAGTCCCCCTCCTTGGAGAATCTTACCCGCAGCCGCGGTATAACTGAAGAGTGAGGCACTGTTGCTGAGTTGCGCAGCCGCGCTGGTACTCAGTGTTGCTTTGTGAAGAGGTAGCCCTTGTCCCTAATGCAGCCGCAAGAGGTCTCTAGGCACAGCAGTGAGGAGCTAGCTTACACGCGTCCGCTCTCTACAAAGTTCTCTCCACAAAATGGCGGCGGTGACGTGTGTCCGGGAGCCGCCCTTGGAGATCTCGCGTCTAGACTATTCTTCACGCGAGACTCCCCCTTCGCGCCAAATACCTCCCGCGTCACTCAGAAAGTGCGCGAAACAGCAGAGGGTGATTGACAGCGCAGGGCAACCAATGGGAAACGGTCTAAGAGCTCCAAAAGAACCGAACCCACGGCCAATTACAATTTAGATTTTTCAATGCAGGCTAGCCTTTTTGCCTGTCAGTGATTTTAGAAGCACAATTTACACACAGTGTTTCCCAGCCCCACTATTACGTTGGGCGCCAAATGTAACACTTGTTTGGCTTAATAGGGGTATATTACCAGGCTAGTTGGGCACTTAGAGCATGGGTTACATTCAACCCCCTTTCCCAGGAATGGGCCTCCGCTATATGGGAGCTATGTCAGGCTAGGTGAGGTAGTTGAACTACAACTCACACTGGTGTTGTGCAATATAATAAGTGATTGGACGCCAGGAGCTCTTGCAGTTAACTGAATAATGGTTTATTGAACAAGGCACATATAGAATAGTGCAGCAGGGTATATACTCACAGTCACAGCAGTATAGAACTTGGTCACAGAGAACACAGCAGATGTGACACTCAAGGTAACAGTATAGCCCACTTGGAGGATATGCAGAGTATTAGCTGTATGCCAGGAATGGATGCCCTCTACTGGAACGGATCCCCTCCAGCCAACTATGGTTCAGGGTAAGGAACTGCCTGAATCCTGCGTCTTAACTGTGGTCCCTACAGCAAGGCATACAAAGCCTGAGTTGGACTAAACCCTTACAGTCTCCTTTGATGGGGCCAGTGCTGCCCTTACTAAATAAGCTATCTATGCTCACCACTCCTAGAGGGTGCTATTACATATGACTGACTGTGCTGGCTTTATCTCATTCACGGGGCCCTGTCCCCGACTTACAAATCAGCAGTTCTCTTTACTGGGGCCTAATTGCCTCAGGCTCGATGACATGCAGCCTCAGGACAACATCAGCCAAAGAGGAAGACACTTCCTTGTGCCAGACACTATATAGTCTGCACAAGGGGAGTGGTCAACCTGGGCTAAACCTATAGGGGGTAGCCTAATACTGCAATCTGAGTGTAGAGGGCTCTGCCCTATTACAACACAGATAACATAAAGGTAGGGGATAACACCATAGGGCACTTAACCCTATGGGTCCCTACACATCGTATTGGTTGCTATGGGTTACTGCTCCTGGGCAAAATTAGTGCCTTTTATTACATATGGGGGTTAAGGTGGCCATACACGTTAAGATCCTCTCGCTTGGTGAGGTCGCCAAGCGTGTGGATCTTCTCCCGATATCCACTCCTACGGGTGAGCGATATCGGGTGAATTTAGGCTAATTCGGTCGTTCGGCCAAATGATTGAATCAGAATGCCAGTAATAGGCGCAGTCGGTTCGGGAACCGCATCAACGAGCTGATGCGATCCCTGATCCGACTAAATATTTTAAGCTGCCTGATCGATATCTGCCTGATTTCAGGCCAGATGTTGGTCGGAAGGCCCATCGTTTGCGCCCCTACATGAGCCGATAAGCTGCCGAATCAGTCTAAGGGCTCTGGTACACAGGGAGATTAGTCGCCCGTGGAAAAGGGAGATTTGTGGTGGGCGACTAATCTCCCCGTGTGCCAGAGCCCTAAGGGACCGATATCAACAGCTAAAATCGGTCCGTGTATGGCCACCTTTAGTGATTTAGATAATTATCCCTGATAAGACCTTGTTATGTGCTATACAGATAGCAGCTGGTAGCAGAGTAAGTAAACAAATAGAATAAAATATGTTTCATTACATTATTAGTAAAAGTGGCTGTGCCATAATTAATGTAAATTTGAAAAAAAATAGTGGTAAAGTGTTTTTTTAAATGCTGATGTTCAGTGTACTCCCTTACACTAGCCCCTGTGAACGGTATTTGTCTGTAGAGTGAGGGCTAACAAAGTACAATGATCAGGCGTGTAAGGGTAAGTAAAATCTAGCAAACATGACCTGGTTGTAACCAAGAGTAGATTAAAATGATGCCAATTTCAGCATTCATACTGGATGCCGAATACTGAACTGAATATTTAACTGAATGCTGAACTAAACTGTAACCCTAACTTGTTGTGATCACAAAATTGTCACTTTGAGTTATCCCGATCTTTAAAATCTTCCTTTTTGGTTTGGTCTGGAGAAGCAATTCAAATCCTGCAAAAACTGCTTGAAATTAAGACAAATCCCAAACAATGTACTGCATTTGCTATATGCCTAATCTGGCAATCTTTATGTATCTGAGGCCACCTCGCCCCGCAGCCATTTCTAAATCTGTTGTCTTTCTTTCACTCTCTAAAAACGTTAAAGGCAATGCACGTCCAGACTGGGATACAAAATAGGCCCAAACAGCTCCCCATCAGCCCAATAAATAGTGATTAGACTATGATTTCAGTACTGAAGAACTAATGAGATTAATACATCTGTGCAGAGTGGAATTATTATACATGGCTGCCAGCACCCACAAAAAAAAATGCAACAATATAACTATTTTTGGAAAATGCTTTCTTCTGCATAAAGATTTAGATATATATGAAACACATATACACACACGCACACACATATATATCTAGTTATACACACACACAAAATATTAGAGTAAATTAACAGTCAATCCAAGTAAGCGCAGCTTGAATTCGTTCACTCTTTGGCCTGGCTGTTCCATCATAACGTCACGCTCGGTGTTGCTTAGTGAAGTAATTACCTATATTACTTCCTACACTGCATATAACTCAATTCAAAGATTTCCCCTGGGCCTCCTCCCTACAACTTCACAGAAGAGTCATCTTGGTTTCCAGTATATTTGGCCATAAGAGCACTTCACTAAACTGATCTTCCTAATTGAACATATTTGGTCATTTTTTGGCACAGACAGTATGCCACAATTATGTTCAGTTGTATAGACTTGAGTTTCATATACAATAACTTTGAGTCTATTTTTGGTGTTCCTGTATTTTTCAAAAAATTAAAAATAAATGCAGGATAATTAAATAAACTTAAAATCATCCCAAAACTGTAAGCTATTTTGGGCAGGGTCCTCTTTACCTCTTGTATCAGACCTTTTTGTATATATATACTCTGTATGTACTCATTTATTGTACATGACATGGAATATGTTGGCACTTTATAAATATGTGCTAATAATAGTGATAAAAACAGACATTTGGATTGATAACTATTAAGTTAAGTAACTATCCGTTACTCCACAGAGTAGACACAGAAAACGTTCCAAGGCACACAATGGGGCTGCTTTATTATTGCTCGAGCCTGATTATAAAGCACCCCCAAAGTATGTTCATCTTTACTGTTTGTAGCAGTGATTAGAACTCAGTCGAATGCCGCTCATCGCATCCTATTAACTGCAATGGGAAGTACCAGGAATATCCATACATCCATATGGATAATCTAGCAGGCAGCTGTAATATTAATACATGTGTGTTATGTTGGATTTAGGCAGTTCTGCCACAAATTTGTTAGAGTAGATGGGAGGGGGTGATGGTATCTTTTCTCTGAGCCCCCCAGCGATAATTTTTGTAAGTAACTTTTTTTTAATAGTAGCTATCTTTAATTATTGTGTTTATTTAACATTCTACCTCTTATGGGGTTTGAATCCTTCCACTATGGGAACTGGTAGAACAGATGAGCAATTGGATAAATATGTACAATATGGTAGTTTTACTGATCAACAGTGATGCCCATTCTAAAAAACACATTCAAGTCTAGTAAGTTCAACAGAAAGTTGCCAGTTTTCTTAGAATTCCTTTCTTATTTGCACCATACACCATGTGGGAGGTTGGCATGATGACATCAGAGGCTGGCACAATGAGGTTAGACTTGGTTATGACTCTGGGGCAGGGTTTTTACCTTTGACACTATGGCTTGATAGGAATATACGGGAACAAAACAGCAGGCAGGCACATCTGGTATCTGAAAAATGTAAATAAAGTCTAGAATGGCAGCTTGTAGTCTTGATAAAAGTTAATGTTTTATTTCAATCCATATAAAACAACAACAGCAGTAGCCTTACGCGTTTCGTACCTAGAGGGTACTTAGTCATAGGCAGAGAGTACCTCTAGGTATGAATCGGATACCAGATGTGCCTGCCTGCTGTTTTGTTCCTGTATATTCCTATATGGCTCCCTAAGCTGAAGGTCTGGGGCATGAGCACCTGGACCCACTACTATCAGGGGTAAGACTTTACATAAATATATAACTGCAATCAAGCTGATGTCCTGTGAACAATCATGTGTATCCCTCACTATGGCTTGATGTCCAGTTTGCAATGTTATAAACAGGACAGCCTGGGATCCACATGGCAACCCTATCTTTATCTATATTCTGCCTGAGGAAAAAGTCCAACCCTTTAATTAATGGCATCGGATCTATTATGCAGAAATCAGTTATCCAGAAAACTCTGAAATATTGCAATGCTAATTTAGAATAGCAATTCCTCATTTTTGACTGATTTGCTTTTTCTTTCTGTAATAATAATGTACTTGATGATAACTAAGCCATGTTGATAGAAAAAGTCATGGCGACTCTCTTAATATTTAGATGTTTTTATTTGTTGACCAGAATATTGTTTAGATTTCACAAGGCCAAAAACCAGACAGTTGAGACCCAAACAGGACACAGAAAAACCAAACTGTTCAGGTCAACCCTCGATAGCGATACCAGTTTGAATATATATATACGTTCAAACAAATTCTCCTCTTATTTTTGTTTTGTCTTGGGGTTGAATCAGTATGTGGGAGCAATGTGTTTGAGGGTACACAAATAATAGTTTTTTATACATGCTGACAAAATTAAATTTTCAACATAGATTTTATTATTATTTCAGACCTTGCCACAATAACATATATTTATTGAAAAATGATAAAGCATACATCGCCCGATATATACAGTGGGGAATGCCTTGATATTCCATTGCATTTTTTAAAGGTTGAACAGCATGAACATAGTTCATATAAAGGAAAATACAACATGGAATGACCACAAGGACTGGCAAAGCTCCAGTAAATTATATCAGAGCTCGTGTATAGAAAAAATACATCATGTATTCAAGGAGATCTTCCTGGTCAGACAATGACAGAATGCAAATTCACAGTAACATTATTATATGTCTTGCACAATGTTATTGAAGGCAGAGGAATAAAGAAATGCTTGTCCCAATGTTTGTCTCAGAGCATCTGCACACTAGACATGTATGCTTAAAGCTGTAGAACCATAAGATTAAAATCTTAACAATTTTTGTGATTAATGAGCAGGATCATAAAACAAGGTGGCCGCACTGTACACATATGTGACTATGCTGACTTTGACCTAAGCTACAGACAATTTCCATTTTTATATGTGTTATTGATTGAAATTAAGCAGTAATATTAATACAGCAGCCTTAGCTTGTTGGCCTGTATACTGTGATATCGCCCTTAGTAGTTAGGAAAGGCCTGTAATTTGTGTTTAAGCAGAATTCAGTTTTAACATTGGATTTTAGAATTTACGGGAAATTATACTGACCAGAAACCTTTAGATATCCTGTAGAGAGGTGCACAGGATGGGTAGTGTTTGCGTGGTTAAACTAACATCAGTTAGTGTAAGCTATTAACATCAGTGTAAGCTATTAACCTTATATGCACACATTTACCAGTCTCCACTTAAAGCTAGTTGTGTGTTAAACATTAAGATGTATGGCCTATGTCACATAAGAAGTTTAGTAGCTGCTACTTGTAGCAGATAGAAAACTATTTTAATCCTTTTCCTTGGGCCAACTTACTACATGTAGTAGGCCAATTATTTCTCATACAGCATGTTGGAGGACTGGATTAAATTAAAATGATGATGTCTATGGAACCTGTGAGCAGGTTGGAGGCCATAAAAACCACATCCAGCCTGCAGGACTCCCGTTGGACAGTCCTGATGTAGAGAATGATATTCTGAGGCAATTTGCAATTGGTACTTATTCTTTATTATTATGGTATTATGGTATTTTAATTATTTAGGTTATTTAGGTTTTTGTTAGGAATTCAGTTTGGAATTTCAGCACCTATCTGGTTGCTAGTGTGTAAATTACCCCAGCAACCAGGCAATGGTGTGAATGAGAGGCAGGAATAAGAATAGGAGAGGCCTCAATAAAAAGAAGTAAAAATAAAAAATTGTAGCCTCACAGAGAAATACATTTTTGCTCACTGGGGACAGTGACCCCAAGTTGAAAGCTGGAGTCAGAAGGAGAAGGCAAATAATTCAAAAATTATACAAAACCAAAAATGAAGATCAGCTGAAACGTTGCTAAGAATAGGCCAACCTATAACATACTAAATGTAAAGGTGAACCACCCCTTTAACATAGCTGCATCTCCAGTTGCGATAACCCCCTTCCCTGCTAACCACGAGCATTGTTATTAACCCTCCTGCTTTTCAGCATGGAACTGAATAGAGTGGGGCCACAACTTTGCTATAACAGAAAAGAATAAATAGCTGCCCAATCAGCCATTCAGCAAAGGCATTTATGCAATGTATAGTATATAGGCATATACTATAAATATTTTTTAATCTTGCCCAGATTACAAATGTAAAAGTATTTGAATGAGTAGGTTGAGTGTTTAATGAGGGGATTGCACAGCAAATCTAGTACAATTCAAGACACCATGGTGCTTGGGGTCACAATATGCCTTCAACTTCATGTGCTGCTGTCAGTACAATGAGCAGTGACCTGTGTTTTGAGGTTGTGGCCATCCTTAGGGGTGCCACTGCTGTCTGCCTGCTCAGGGAATGAACAGATGTTAAGCATAACCTCTGTCCTCTCATCTCAGTGGAGAGGGGGTGTAACAAAGCATAGTCTGCCAGACAGTGACAACAATAGCTTAAAGGAAAAACTGGCCACTTAGTGCTGCTGATTCTTGCAGTGCTTTCGGCACATGACGGATGCTAAAGGCTGGGTCTGTTCTGCTTTGAAGAAACTTTAGTAGAGATAACACTATAGGGCTCATTCGCCAATGCTGTAGGCACAAGTCACTGGCCAACACAAAGCACTTGCACCAGCAGCAACAATAGGTATAAGTCCTGTACCATCTGCTGGATAAGAAGTCCATCACAAGCAGCTCAAATGGGCACAGAGGAACTTTACATTCCACCTCCCCTCCTATATGGCAGCGCTGCATAGTGCATACACACTGGGGCACGTGCTGCATTCTAGGAGTGCAAAGAGTCGTGCCTCAGGGCTAAACATACAATTTGGACAGGGCAAAGTACAGCAAACCTGAATTTTTGAAAGCAGTACCTGTCAGCTGTTTCTGTGCTCTGCATGACTTGTTCTGACAAATGTAGCCAAAGTCAGCTCTCCTCCAGAGAATTGAGGGAGAAATGTTATAACCATGTTTGTAATACATCGGGAAATAGAACATAATGGTTATGTTATTTTCTTTTCTCTCACCAGGCAGCAGTCCTGTTATGTTTTAAAATATTCAAAATAGCTTGTTTTGCAATTTGCTGGCATTTTACCAATGCAGGCACATCAGTATCCACAAGTTTTACACGTGATTCTGACGTCAATATGTATGCAAATAGTGCCATTTCCAGAGATACTCCTGGTGCTGGAAATTACATTAGCGTAATTCACTCCATTACATGTGTGTTCTGTACTTTGTACCCTGCCCTTAATATAGCAAAGCGCTATTAACTGCCGCTTTGACGCAAGGTGCAATATACACACAAGCATTTTGTGACATAAGTACTTTTGTTAAAGCATTTCCCTCCCTTGTGAGGGAAGGGGTTGCACGTGGGTAGGACATTGGGCACACATTAACACACCTTGTCATTTCTTGCATGTGGAAGTGGTGTAACAGCAAGGGCCTATACGCATTGGGGAAACTTGTACTTACTACCTGGTGAAGCCAAGTGTTAGGTACAGAGCTACCCTTTGTGCTTTATACTCCAAAGGAGTTGGTCCTGGGTGATTTAATAGTTATAACATCACAATAGCTCCTACAATATAACCATATTCCATTGTCTATTGACAGCTATTCCTTACCAATATTGGATGTTCATGTCCCTACAGCCTTACAGGTACTGGCACACAGGGACTGGTCAATTGCGATAAATCTTTGCTACTGCGAACAACTAATCTCCCTAAAATGCTTTCCCACTGGCAATAATGTAAATGGCCGGTGGGAAAATATGTGCAGTGCTTTATTTTTCCCAGTCACCCAAAATTTACTTGCGAGGCAACTTGTAGTGATTTAGGTGAATGAAGTATTGCATATGTTTTCCCACCAGCGTTTTACTTTATTGCTTGGTGGGAAAGCCTTTCGGAGAGATTAGTTTTCCGTGGTAGCCCAGAAGCACCACTAGCAGGGTTGGACTGGGCCACATGGCACCGGGAGAAAACCCAGTGGGCTACAGCCCTCATGAGCCCCCGCTAATCCAGCAAGCCCCCCTGCCTGTACCCCTGCCTGTACCGACTATGAAAGATTTGGCTGTACAGAGGCAAAAGTTATCAACGTGCAAGATCACGAGGGATGGGGTTTATGCGTATGTCGGGGGGGCCTGGAGATTGTGAGGGGGGTTTTGAAGTTGCAGCACCGGTGGGCCACTTCTACCCCAGTCCAACACTGTACAGATGTAAGGGTTGTTCAGCAAGATAACCTATCCCTTTAGGTTTAACTGAAAAATAGCTTTAAAGGAAAATAAGGTGAAAGTAAGCCAAAAGCCTATAAAAAGAGTGTATTTTCACTTTAAACAGGAATGTAGTGTTCAAAATGCACAAAAGCCACAGTGGTAAAACATATAAATATGGTTTTACTTACATGGCATACAACCCACCCCAACAGAAGCCTGATAGCAATTCAGAAACTAGTTGGCTGGTTCCTTGTCACATAACACCATACAAGTTTATTGTAATGAGTACATTGGTTAGAGGAAATAATCATATTTTGACTTTGCTTATCCCAGCCACCCATGGAGTAAGGTAGTCATCCAAATCTTCTGTAATCATAGCTCCATGCAGGGGCCCTTCCTTCAGCAATTTGGACTGACGTGTCTATCAGTCTGCACTCAGACTGCAGTTACAATTTGTTATAAGGGCTGAACTGCCCTTCAGCTTCCCGTGTGATTCACTTGGCCTGCAAATCAAAAACAATACAACTGGCCGGCCCGCAGCCAGTCAGCTCACATCACACAAGAGACAGCCAACTATTTACACAAGTTTCACTGTGATTGACTGGAAAGCTACAACAAACCCCAAATATGTATGCCATTAAGGGCTCATTTTTAAATGATATCAGTTTTATGTAGGCTTTAATTTTGAAAAATCTGGCTATTTCTGGAACATTTAAACCACAACAGTCTTTTCCAATGTACTGAGAAGCATTTTACACTGACAGGATAAGCATGTAAATAATCTCTTCATTCCCAATCCATTGTAGTCTTACGTTTTGAATGTTCCTGTGATGAAAGACAGTTATTTGTCTTCTTAAATCTCTATCTATTTACCAGAAGTCTCTGCAGCTGAAGAAAGATGGCAATCAGTGTTCCTTTACAAAGCTACATGGCTTAAGGCTTTCATTGCTGGACAGGCAGCTTTCATCAGTCTATTAGTGTACCTAAATCACAGCAATAAAGCTGAATTATGAATGACATCTCCAACGTTCTACTAGGCTTCTCAAACGGGAATGTCCTGGGTCAGACCATATTCTTATGAATCAGATGAAGTTGATAACATTGTGCTACGGATGAATGTGAGTTTGTCTGGGTTGGTTTACAACATATAGAACACGTTTGAGAGCCAAAGGAGTATTGGCAGGGTCAAAGCCAATGATGGACAAGACACGCCCGATGCTGTATTTGACTTTCCATATGATGCTTTATCAGCCCCATCATTTATGTTAGGAATCAGCACTTTTGTTGAGCCATCCACCTCAAAGTTATCTTGATCAGTTGCCTATAAAAATGGAGGTATTTATGATTTTTAGTTGCACTTTTGAGCATACAAAACCCATTTCTTAGACCTACATCTAAACAATGCATCTTCCTAGATAATTCCCTGACAAAGACTACAAAACAGCTTTCATACTAGCAAGATACAATTGTCACATTTTAACATATTTGGATCAACATTGCATTTATAGGGCAGACACACATTTCTAGTAGTTAGTGTGACCTTAGCATCTGCATTGCTACACTTAATTGCCATGCGTAATCCATATATCCCTCTGTCTAATCCTTATTATTCCCAATGCCTAACAGTATTTATTCTCTTTCAGAGAGTAAGAATATCAAGTTAAAACAATTTGGCTTATTTTTACCTTTACAGGTGCTGAAATAACAACTGTACTAGGTTGTGGTATGACTTCTGGTTGTGGTTGAGTATAACGATTTATCTCAGCAGCAATGGCATTTTCTGTAGGAAAAGAGAATTCATAATTTTAACAAGTTATAATCTACCAGATCATGTGAATGTGACTGACAATTAATTATAAATGAGAACCCCTCTAGCATTCTACAAGGTAACTCATGCCCTGGCAAATAAAACTGGCTTTACCAGTAATTCATATCAGTTGGAGACAAGTGGACTAAATTATCATGACTGGCATACATCCCCAATCCCCCTTAGCAACAAATAGTAGGGTTTTATCAGCAAAAAATACTATACTACCATTGGCCTTCATGCAGGAGGCAGTTTTTTATCCTAGTTTCCCATTTCACAGCAGCTTGCCTTTCTTTACATAATACCACATTGCTCATGTTTTTCAGTGAAAGTGACAGAGAACTTTACCCTTCTGCTTTCATTAAGATTTTTTTTCACTGCCCACCCATTGGTCCAGCACGGCCTTGCCTGGAATTCAAAATAGGCCCTGGCATTCCAAGTACACAGAGACCCAAACAGCCCCCCGCCAGCCCAATAAATAGTGACTGTCCGGCATCTTACAGCAGCCCCTGTGGCATTTTCCACACATTGCATGACTCCACTGGCATCTTTGTATGACATTTTTATATTCATAGAATTCACCCCTAAAACATGTTGGTCTTAGAGATTCTGATACTTTTGTTCTTTTATAAAAATTTAGAAAAATAATGATCACATTTCATTAAAAGCTACAGATCATTTTTCTTACTTTCTACATAAAGTGGGAATAATGTGGTCATTTAATAAATGTTTTACATTTCACGCAGCACATTACACACCCATTTTATAATGTATAGATTGTTACTGCTAGAGAAGGACAGAAATTAAAAGGAAGAAAGGAAGCTTTTTATAGTCATGAAATATCCAAATCATAATACATTCCATTTCTGTAGAAGGGTAGGCATTCACAGTGATGCTTCATGTAGTCTGTTTCTAATAATTTACACAGTGTGAGATCTTGACACAGGTTTAATGTCCTGTACACTAGCCAAGATGAGATAAATGTATGATCTGTAACAGCTGTAACCCCTGACTCCTGTGGATGAAAGAGTATGGGAAATAAAAGATTAAATGCTTGCTCTTTATAAATATGTTTGAGACTAAAAATGCAACCTGCTCTATTACAGAAACTGTCCTGCAAACCTGTTAGTATAGATAATCAGAAAGTCGCCTACAGCGGGCTCCTTATGTGATAACAATTCTTCTCCCCAACCGTGGTCAGATGGCAACTCAAACAAAAGACTTCAGATAGTATGTCTCCACAAATATATACAAATGCCAGGGTGAGCAACAGTGGTGCTATGCAGTTAGTTAAAAAAGCTTCTAGCATACTTCTACCTAGGGCTGCCATCAAAAAACTTTGGGGTCCTGCACAAGTTATTTATATGGGCCCCCCATGAATACAAGTGTACCAGACTTTTGCCCATGCCCCTTGTGTGTGCAATATAAACAGTTCCTTTCATTGATTAGGGCTTTTGCTAAGCATACGTTCTGTCTATTGTTTAAATATGAAAAAAAAAATATTTTTTTGCTATTTCTTGAACAGGACAAATGGGGCAGCTGCTCCATGTTTGGTTCTTACTGTGTAGATCAGGGTTCCCCAACCTTTCTTACTCGTGAGCCACAGTCAAATGTAAAAATACTTGGAGAGCAACACAAGCACCATAAAAGTTCATGGAGGAGCCAAATAAGGGCTGTGATTGGCTATTAGGGGCCTTTATGCACACTATCAGCTTACAGGGGCTTTATTTGGTAGGAAATCTTGTTTTTATGCAACCAAAACTTGCCCCCAAGTCAGGAATTCAAAAATAACTCCCTGGTTTGGGGGCACTGAGAGCAACATCCAAGGGGTTGGGGAGCAACATGTTGCCCCTGAGCCACTGGTTGGGGATCACCAGTGTAGATAATCAGATTACAAGAGCACAGAAAAACAGAAGTCCATTATGCAGGGGGATTATCTCCTGTTAATTTAATTATCTCCCTCACAAGGACCAGTCGAGGAGGAGTTTAATTTACCTGTTTTCCTGGTTTAGAAATAACAGAAAATCACTATTTGTTTTGTGATTAAACAATAGGCGACAAGTATGCCTAAACATGGCCAAGCCATATTTATTGATGTTGAGAAGGTGGTATTCTGCCCCTTTAATACTTTCCTAAAGATTCTGCTTCTCTCATTAAATACCAAATATTTTGTTACCTAGAATGAGACATAAATCTGCAGAATTACAAATGCCACAAGGAATGGCTGAGGGCTCTAAAGTCTAAGTTACTTTTGTCTCATTTTTCAGATAGCACAGCTGCCACTTTATTAGACATGAATGTTTGGCCATTAACAGCTGCGCAGCCTTTTCCACTATGCATTTCTGGTCTATTAAAATTAAAACAGCAATCAAGAAAATCAAAAGTCCCTACAGATAATAGGGTACACTGGCCCTGATAATGCAAGATCCAGAAACCTACAAGAAATCGATCTAAAATTTGTAGGTGCCATTTTGTAAACAAATTTATTTTTAAGTTTTGGGGTTTTTTTGCAGTTTACTTGTCATTGTTATATGAGCTTCAAAAAGACTTTCCCAGACAAGTAGGAATGTAACTGCGGCTAACAGCAGCTGAGCAGACCAGACTGTAATGCAGTTTCTCAACATTCTGCATCTCTTCAACAGCTAGATCATAAACTGAAGCTCCTCCCCAATGGCTTTCTTTTTAAAGGTTCTAAAGAGACTGGTGTGTGTACATGAGTGAGAGTTTGCTGGTGGTTTGACTTACTGAAGCACCTGTTGTTGGCAAACATTCCAAGCACTGTGTTGCAGTCTTCTCGCTGGTTGCCGCTGCCATCACAGGTGCACCACAGAGACACATCCATGCTAGAGTTGTTAATGTAATTTGGAGTCATCACAGTACCTATTTAAAGAAATTCAGACTTTAATAATGGATCGTGTAAATACTAGAAAAATGTGGGCAAAGAATGTGTACCTTTTATAGAAAGTCATTTTGGGAACTGAAATATCACATATTTTTGGATCTGGGGTGATGGAGTTTTCCTTAAGACTAACCAACTCATAGGTTGAATTTTTTGTTTTTGATTTAAAGAATTCTGATAATTTCTGGTAAATCTGGTAATATGTATGAACACAATCATAGACAACACTACTATTAGATTTCAAGTCACTGAAAATCCATGAAATAATCAGGAATTGGCTTTATGTGCATAGGATTGGACAGTATCATCCATATTACACATTCCTATTGTAGATGAGTGAGAACGATGGAAGCCAATAGAGGGGATAACTGTGCACAAATGAACGCACTTAGGCTGTATGGAGATGTAATACTCATTCGTTCATCAGAAGTTATTTTTCATATTATAAAAGGAAGAAAATGGTTACCGATCATCCTGATATAGGACTGCAGACAAGCACCATACTTTTCAGGGGGACACTCTTTTGAGGTTTTGTCAGACAGAAAGCAGTTTTTCTGGAAATCCGCCAAATGTGATCTAAAAGGATAAAAGTAGTGAGTGATACTGTTGATAGCTGTACACAGTATAATATATATATATTATATAGATATAGGACCCATTATCCAGAATGCTTGGGACCAAGGGTATTACAGATAAGGGGTCTTTCTGTAATTCAGATCTCCATACCTTAAGTCTACTAAAAAATCAATAAAACATTAATTAAACCCAATTGGATTGTCTTGGCTCCAATAAGGATTATTTATATCTTAGTTGAGATCAATTAAAAGGTACTGTTTTATTACTACGAAGAAAAAGTTTTTTAATTAGTTTTAAAATTCTGAATTATTTGATTAAAATGGAGTCTATGGGAGATGGGCTTATTATTGTGAAGGAAAAACCTCACTTATATCACCTCTGTAGCTCTGGCTATCCTCTCCCCCTATATAAACTGTGTATACTAGTGGTATTATACTTCATTTGCTATTTTCCAGCAGCTGTTAATAATGTTTTGTAACATGGCTGTTGCTGGAAACTTTACCCCAAGGATTTTGTTTTTTAAGGATTTAATATTCACTAGCAGAAATAATTGAAGCAGCTGGCTTTCAAATCATGAAACAAATTATGTCAATAAGAAGCACAAGCGGTGTGAGAATCCAAAGCAAATCTTCACTTCGTGGGCTGATGTACTGTTGTGAGTCTCAAGGATTCTAATAAAATTATAATTTTACTAGCTTGATACCCTCGTATCTATGAAACAAATGCCTATTACCACTTCTCTTGGCCTGTAATCAGGGTCGGACTGGGCCGCCGGGACACCGGGAAAAATCCCGACCCTTGCGGCGCTCCCCCTTCCCGACTGCTCCTGCCCTGACGCATTAAATTTATGCACTCGGGGAAGGACGTCGGGTGGGGGGCCCTGCGAGGGGGGCCCCTCCGGGGGGGAGGCTATGGGCACCCCCCAGTCCGATCCTGCCTGTAATAATACTTTAAGTCTTAGAATTTGTTATCTAGAATGATGACTTTATATTATGTAATTGCAAATACTGTAGAATTGATGTTTGTGGGTCCTATTTCTCCACAAAATTTCAATTTAATTTTTTATTTTTTATTTTCAGTAATATACTGACTCACTTTGTAAATGGTCTTTTTTTGTTATTAATGTTATTTTTATTATTTATAATTTTGTTAAATTTTTGTTCCAGTGGGTCTCTTCAGTTTAGAATTTGAGCAGCTACCTAGGATCCAATGTACCCTAGCAACCAAGCAGTGGTTTAAATCAGACTGGAAGATTAATAGGATAGGGCCTGAACAGAAAGATAAACATTAAAAAGTAACAAAAGCATAATGTATGTAGCCTCACAGAGCAATATATATTTGTGGTTGCCCATATATACAGTATATGATTGACTCATATTGTAGGCAGCTTCCCATCAGCAAGGTATACCTCTACAATGTTTACAGATGGTGCCAGCTATGATTTACCTGCATACTATGTCTGCCACACAGGAGTGTTGGAGCTGCAGACAATTTTTCTTGGATTTTTCCTCAAAGGAGCACTCAGGTACGATAGTTCGCCTTCTGCGTTCTGCACAGTAACTCTCTTCACACGGACAAAAGAGGAGACGCTTTGTAAACTCCTCAGAGACTTTGTCAAAGAAATTTCTTAGGTGCCGGTGGCATTTGCGTCTGTCACAGGACCCGTCGGCATTTCGCTGGTTGCAGAGGCTCGCATAGGAGGTCTTATGGCGACTGCACTTGTTGTTGGAGCTACAAATATTGGCTTGTTGCAAGCAGACATTATCAGTGTCCATGCTGAGCAGGCTGGGATCTGTAATAATAAGGATTAGGGTTCAAAATGGGCCCTGGCATCAGAGGCAGGCCAAATCAGCCGAGCGCCCTAGGCTACCCGGCTGGCCACCTTGCCCTGACTAGTCCCCCCCCCCACTGTTGCGCCCTAAGCAGGTGCCTCTTCTGCCTACCCCTACTTCCGGGCCCTGCCTGGCATTTCAAGTACACAGAGGCGCTAACAGCCCCCCTCCAGCCCAATAAACAGTGACTGGCTATGGCATCTTTCAGCAGCCGCACTGGCATTTGCCAGAATCCACAGATTGCCAGTCCAGGCCTGTTGGCAAGAAGATAATAATATACACTATATATAAATTAAGTTTGTCTTTAATTTATTTTCACTGAAACACTGGTGGTCTCACTGCGTAAGAGCAATTAACTATGCTTTCCCATCAGACAGCTCTGAATGAATTATGTGCAAAAATGATCTTCCAAGAGTTTAACCATATTTATTGGCAGATTATTCTGTTTATTATTCTCTCTTCCCACGCATCCCACAATCCCATTTGAACACTTTAAAATATTTTCCTTTGCTCTGCTGCTTGGTTTCTCAGGATTATGCTTTTAATCAAAATCAGTCTTAAAGGGGCAATGCACATTTATGGTTAACATGAGCCAAATAAACAAGACTGTTACTGAAATTGTATTCTGACTATTCTTTTAATCCAAAATTATATATTTTTAATTATATTTTTATCATAAACTGCTAATAAATTGCTTTGTTTCTACCCTAAGGGTGAATACACGTGGGGCGATTAGTCATCTCAACTTTTTAAAAAGTTTCCCACCATAGTCTCAGCGACTAATTGCTGCATGTGTCTTTGCCCAAACTGCTTCCCACTCCCTGGAGTTAGACAACGAGCTCTGTATAAACAAGTGTCATCCTTCCTTCATTTCAGGTGATTTTCATGCATTTCCAAGAGGTACAAGTAACCTCAGGACTGGTGTAAAAAAGCAATAACCGCTACCCGGGTCAGAGTAGGAGGACTCTTGGCTCAAGGGGATATCTGGAAATCTTTGCAGAAACTTGTATTCTGACTAATAAAACCTAATAAATAGTGATGAGAGAATTTTTTCACCAGGCATGAATGCACAGCGAAATTGCACATTTCGCCACTGGCAAAAAAATTGTCCATAATAAAAAAGACAAAGAAATTGTCACAAAAAACGCCCATTGACTTTGAGTAAGAAAAATTGCCCATTGACTTTGACTGAGTGCTTCTGTACAGTACCAGGTCATGAAACTCCAAGATGATTTATAATATCCTCATATTTTGCAACAGGGGCAGTGATGTAGCTATAGAGGAAACAGATTCACAATAAGAGGCAATACAGGAGGTGCCCCCGCCGGCCGCGTCCCCTAACCCCCCTGCAGGGGCCCCCCTAACCCCCTCACAGGGCCCCCCACCCGAAGTCCTCCCCTGAGCGCGTACATTTAACGCGTCAGGGGAGGAGCGGTCGGGCAGGGGGAGTCCCGGCGGCCCAGTCTGACCCTGAGCAAGGGCGCTTGAAAAACAATGTGAGGCTACACCCACAAACAGGCGGTACATTAATACACAAGTTTCAGTGAATCATGTGAAACAAATTACATTATTAAGCACCGATTATAACTAAGCATCACTAATACATTATTAGCGCATTACTAAGCACTGTTTTTAAGGATACAATTTACAAGAGATTCATGGTTCTTGTGTATTATATAGTAAATAATATACCCCTAAAATTTAAGGATATTATAAATATCCTAGGAGTTCCATGACCATATGAAAGTACAATGCCAAAGGTATTCTTACAGTAGACTGTCCCTAAAGCTACTACTGCCACATCAGGCTGATGATCCACCTGAGGATAAATTCTGGCCAAGAATCAGCCCCCACGCTTGCCTCAGCCTACCGTTGTGACTACACCTGGAGCCACTGCCCAGCCCTAAGTTAGTCATACATGCCCAGATTTGGTTAGAGAGATTGACAATTTTGGCTATACTGCCTAACCGTATGAGCACATATGCCAGGTTCTGGGGTGGATTTCCTCAGAGCATCACAATCCTACTAGATCTCAAATGATTTGTCCCATTACAGAATTTTATCTGCCAGTGTAACATGTCACAGCTTCTCTTCATTTCATACAGTTCCATCTGTTCGGGCTGCTGAATTGAATAAATGGTACTATCGAAGGTGCTCATGCACCGGGTACAGCAACTCATTTTGCACCCATCCATTCAGCCTGCAGATAATGGGTGAAATATTGTGAGGGATATAGACTCTAAGGCCATTGCCACATAATCATAGGCCAAGAAACATCACCTCTGATCCACACGCTGGTGTGTCTGCACCCAGAAACAAGGTGTCAGCCTTGGTGCAGACCTACACAGTGAATTTTCAGTACACATATGCATACTAAAAATCCACTCAGTGTGTCTGCAACTAGGCCGACACAATATCAATGAGTGGAGACACAGCAGTGAGGTAATTGGAGCAGAGAGGCTGTTTTTTGTTTGCGCTTATACGCAGGCCACAAAACTGCCCCATGTGGCCGTACCTAATAGATAGCACTAGAAAGTGAAAATAGGTCTGTGGAATAGTCGTTATCAAGAAGGCACACAAACACAGATGTCTGTAAAGAGAGAGATAAGATGCAGAGACAGGCTTCTTACCAAATAAGCAGATAACTCTCTGTTCAATCGGTTCTTTGTCTCCCAGACTGGTCTTTATTTAACCTAAGTGCAAATTCCCTCAGGGCTCTAAAGGTCCCCATACACAGGCAGATTGTAGCTGCCGATATAGGTCCCTTGGACCGACTCGGCAGCTTATATGCTCGTGTAGGGGCAGAAACGATTGGCCAGATCTCGATCGGCCAGGTTAGAAAATTCCGTCGGATTGGGGACTGCATCGGCTCGTTGATGCGGTCCCCGAACCGACTGCCCCTTGCCGCCAGTATAATTCAATCGCAGGGCCAAACGATCAAATTTTTTTTTTTTTAACTACACGCTCCCCGATATCGCCCACCCGTAGGTGGGGATATCGGGTGCAGATCTCAGCGTGTATGGGGACCTTAAGGGCTCTGGCACACGGGGAGACTAGTCGCCCATGACAAATCTCCCTTGTTGCGGGCGACTAATCTCCCCGAAATGCCATCCCTCTAAAGGCAACTTCTGCAATTTTAGGGAAATCAAGGCGCCGCGTATGCCATCCCACCGGCGATTTACATTCTCACTGGTGGGATGGCATTTCGGGGAGATTTGTCGCGGGCGACTAATCTCCTCATGTGCCAGAGCCCTAAAGCTGTCCATACATTCACCAATATTACCATACAAAACAAGGTTTTGTATGATATTTGGTGCGTGTATGGTGGATCGACGAGATGACTGATATCATAACAGCCTTGAATATTGGTCGTCTTGTCAATGAGCCGATGCGGTCCCCAATCCGACGGAATTTTCTAACCTGCCCGATCGAGAGCTGGCCAATTTCAGGCCAGATATCGGTTGGCCAGGCCCCTCGTTTCTGCTCCTACACTGGTAGATAAGCTGCCGAATCGGTCCAAGGGACCCGTGTATGGGGACCTTAATTTCTATATTTGCTTGCATGTATAACAATATTACTAAAATTCTTCACTGAAAATAAACTTACCATCCTCAATGACGCGACTGTATTCTGAAGTCAACATGTTTTCAAACTCTGATTCTTCATAAGGAGACTCATCAAAGACCAAGTCATCTGAGTGATAGAAGACAGAAAGTCATATTTAGATACAGGTGTGACATGTACAATACAGGTGATGTGGGTTTCACTGTATTTTCTGGGAAACACCAATGGACTACACATTTTTAGCATAGACTCACTGCCCTATGGTATGTACTCAAGAATAGGCTGCTACAAGCAGTAAGGTACATGATGCCCATGTGGTATAGTCCTAACCTATAGAAAAAAACCTGGTATTGTGTGCATGGGGGACTAAACAAATGCTGGACTACAAAAGGGAACTTAAACCCCCCCCCAAAAACAAGAGCCTCCTATTTGAGGTGATACATTAATACTGATATGTAGCAATTTCAATATGGGGAAGAACTGGATCATTGGTATGAAGCAGAACTTGTGCCCAAATTACCCTGTACAGGATGGACAGTCCAGTAGACATTCAGGCAATGCTCTTCCCTTCTCATGCGATGCTGGCACTTGCAGCCCAACAAAGGGCTTTCCTGAAGAACCAAAGCGGCATTCTGACACCTAGAACTAGACATTTCTCCACTTGAGCAGTCCTGGAAAATATGGTAACTGGAATTGCACTGTACATCTTGCAGACAAGCTTGTTCTTCTTGTAAGCAATCACTTTGTGCTGGTGTAGTTGCATACAAAATGGTAACTGTAATAGAAACACATATCCCTGATTACATTTTAAGACAAATGCTGTGCACACATTTTAATTAGATGGACACATAAGGCGGATGGCCTTCTATGGTATATATATATATATATAGTATACAGGGAGGAGCACACCCTATACAAGTCCAAATGCCCTTGGTGCAGGTCAAAAAACAAAAATATAATAGAAAGAGTGCCGCACACACAGGGACTTGATACAAAAGAAAAAGTGGTTTTATTGAAAAAATTCCAACGTTCCGAGCACAATCTGTGCTCTTCCTCAGGGACAAACCTGAGGAAGAGCACAGATTGTGCTCGAAACGTTGGAATTTTTTCAATAAAACTACTTTTTCTTTTGTATCAAGTCCCTGTGTGTGCGGCACTCTTTCTATTATATATATATATATATATATATATATATATATATATGTATATATATATATATGTGTGTGTGTACATCAGTGTTTTATAAATCAAAAATATGGACACAATTATTGTAAATTAAACAGTAAAAATAAATACATAAGTGCTAGGAGTGTTAATTTACAACTGGAATGAGGTCTCTACCCACCAAACTTACAATCTATAAAGGTGGTGCAAGTGCTTAAGTCAGGGGTGTATTGTTGCCGAAGAAGACTAGCTCTAGAAACAGATTGTTAAGAAGGTTTAAAAATAGAGTAAAAGCTTTCCTGAAGCAAGATGATAATCTCTCCAGAGGTGTGGTACGATCAGAGAGAATGGTTTTATGCGAGCTCTCGTGAAGAACTGTATGGTCAATAGATTGTCTCAAGTTAAACATAAGGACCCTGATGCATTGTATGGGGAGATGAGGACAGCTATATAGAGAACCACAAAGGAACGTAGGACTTTGAAGGACAGACAACAATTTATTTATGTACAACTTGACAGGGAGCTAGGTAATAGACTTTAGTCTTTCCAAAGAAAGAAATGGCATTTCCTGGTCAGGGATCCAATGTGAGCTCAGAAAATGAGGGAGGGGTCTAGGTAACCCCTAGATAACTGAAGCATTTTTCCTGAACTATTACAAATATTTTTTATTTTACCCAATTTAATTCTTACACTGAACTGTTCCTGATAAATTGTCCTATTATAATCAGGGTTTCTTCTTTCTGCAGGCACAAATTCATATCTAGACAATATAATACCATTGTATAGCATATATTTGTATGCTGAAATAAGTGACCAAGAAATTAAGCTATACCAGAATGCCTGAAAGGAGTCCTTGTTCCTCGTATATAGCACCTGATAATGCATCTGTAACTCTGATTGTAATTTATGATGCTAAACATCAGGGCCTGAGTGTTGAGTATGACATGTGAGGCCTTGGGAAATAAAAGATTGAGAACTAACGCTTTAAAATCTTGTGTCCCAAAGCACTAAGGGAATTTAACCAAGGAGACACGTGTGATATCTGCTCAGTGCCTGTACCCTTGTGCAGACATTCATCTCCCATAGATCAATGTATTTTATGCAGTAAGCTTTGTCTGTACTCATTCCACTGACACAGTGGAAATTTCTGGTCCTGGTCAGTAAATCACTGGGGTCCCATGTGTCTATCACAGTGCACACCTGGTTAGCTCTGTCTATGGCAGATAGTAAACCATGAATTTAGATGAATATAGTGAGGTGCCAAGGCCTTGTACATACCTCAAGTTTTAGGGTGACCTACATGGAGGTGGATTTTTTTCACTGAAACATGAGACCTCGTCGGTGTGCATTTTATTTGTAGAAAGATTATAATGAAAATCCCCGGGAATAGAAATGATATGAAAAGAATTAAAATCAGGAGTATTTGGTATTAAGGATAACATTTGCCTTGGCCCAGTAAAAGCCGCAACCAGCGAGACTTTTGCTTTTAACATTTAACAGTAGTCAAAGGTTTTGCTGTAAGTTTACAAATACATAACTACTAAAATTCAGCATTGGTGGCCAGTTAGTAAATAGATTATTTTTGTTATTCCCCATCACTGCATTCTACAACAATTTTAGTGCTAGGGATTTAATGCTTGTTCCAGCACACTGGGGAAAGTAGTGAGAGAAGTAATGCCTATTTGTGCTTAGGTGCTTTCAATTTTTTTTTATCAAAATCAAATGTTGCTGCTTTTGGACATCATGTTCTGGGCAGATCTCCCCTTTACCTAATAGCTATGTAAATAACATTATAAGCTGGTGACAAGCACCTTGCATGATCCACGTTCTGGCTTCATGTCCCTTGGACTGCAAACCACCCACTCCCCACACACGAGGCCAGATGGAAGGATCAGTCACCACATCACTCCAGATGGAGAAGCTTTCATTTGCTTAACAGTAATCATCTGTGGCCTTCATATATATTGGTTAAACTGCCCTTATCAGGAAAACAATAGGGTTAATTTATAACCTGTGATCTGCGTGTTGTGCATATTTGTCCTAAGCTTTGAGCATAAGTGACCTTTGCTGATATGACATTTGGAGCAGCAGGCGATAGTTTGCTTGAAGTATCTTAATATTTATGATTATGTGCCGTAACAAATCAAAGTTGTTTTGTTTTTTATTACAGCATTTGACTACAGCTGTATCAAAGTGGCCCACAGAATGACAATTTACCATCATGCGTGCAAGAAAAGCATACACTGGAGCTTTTGTAAATATGATGTTATCATTACAGAAATTGTATGCCATTAATCTTCCTTAATAGAGTTTACTTTTTGCCACCTTTGTGAATTACCCCCCAAGATGTAAAAAAAAAAAATGTATTTTTAAAAAGACAAATGCACAAAAGTGGTGATAATGGTTTGTGAATGTGTTATGAAAGCCAACAAATCAGTTTTATTCAAGCTCAATATCACCACTTCTGCCCCAGTAAGTTAAGGGTAATGTAATGTGGACAATGTAACCCCATATTTCTGAATTTCACATTAATAACACAAAATATTGATAATAACACCTAAAAACTTACACCAAATTCAAATTGTTGTACGTTATTCTGACAGTTTTGTCTGAAACAAATATGTAATGCTAACCTCCAAAAAAGCTGTACACACTAAGGGGCACATTTACTAACCCACGAACGGGCCGAATGCGTCCGATTGCGTTTTTTTCGTAATGATCGGTATTTTGCGATTTTTTCGGAAAATTGTCGCGACTTTTTCGTTACTAATACGATTTGTGTGAAAAAATGCGAGTTTTTCGTAGCCATTACGAAAGTTGCGCAAAATCTGGCGTTTTTTCATTAGCGTTAAAACTTGCGCAAAAAAGTTGCGATTTTTTTGTAGCGTTAAAACTTGCACAAAACGTCGCACCTTTTAAGTTTTAACGCTACGATAAAGGCGCAACTTTTTGCGCAAGTTTTAACGCTCCGAAAAAATCGCCAGATTTTGCGCAACTTTCGGAATGGCTACGGAAAACTCGCGTTTTTTCGCGCAAATCGTATTGGTAACGAAAAAGTCGCAACAATTTCCGAAAAGTCGTAAAGACGCCGAAAAAATCGCAAAAAAAACAAAAAAGTCGCAAATTGTTCGTTTTCAAATCGTAATTTTTCCAATTCGGTTCAGATTCGTGTCTTAGTAAATGTGCCCCTAAATTTGCTGCTTTTTCTTCACAATTTAACACCAAAAACCATTCTTACTTCAATTTTACTTTACTCCATCTTGGTGAATTCCCCCCTGTATCTGGGTTCTCTGAGATAATGGTAAAGAAACCTGAGCTACAGCCAGATGGCATCCTTTTTTATTTTCTGGGACGCAAGTAGGGTGCTATAGGGTGGGTGCAATAGGGCACCCCTTAGTTCACTTACTGTGCACTTGTGCCATAGGGAACACTGCTTTCTGCACCAAGCTCCAGATTTTTTCAGATAATCAGAACCCTATCCGTATCTGCATGACACGCAAGTTAGTGGATGGGTGGGAGACAGAAGGGGAAACCAGGGGTGCTGCTGCCATAAGGTGGCAGCAGCCAGACTTTACCAGGGGTGGCAAAAAACTGATCCTGTTAAACTTCAACAGCTGAAATTACAATTTTTAAATTGGCTCTCTGCACTAGTGATGAATAGCGTATAAGGTATTGTTCCAAGTTAGTTATTAATATATACAGTACAATATATTACCCATCATTGAGCAGCAGCTTATTGTATACAAATGATCCTTTCTTGCCCTATACAGCTGCTTGTATTTAATTGTATGTTGTTACATGCAACCAACTATGGAAAATTGTGATCTGATGAGTCAAACCTCTTGGGTAGGCTAGATCAAACAATATAGTGTAAATTAACCTCCAAGGCTGAGCATGTTCTATATCCTTACTAAGGTTGCTTCCCCAATTTAAAGCAACCTACACAAATGTATTATCAAAAATAATTTCAGCTTTGCAGCTCTGTATATTGCATTGGCTTTATATAAAAAAAAATTATAAAAATATTTCTAGTATTCCACTAAGTCCATTTATAATCCTAGAAAATATTTCAGTTGCACTGGCAGTTGCAAAGCACTGAACTGAACAAAGACAGTCAGCGAGTGCAATTCTTTATTGTTTGTAATTAAGGGAAAAGGTTTTCAGGCACCTTTTAAAGAGTCTCAGTGGAGCTGTACAAGCACTGGAGAGCTTTCACTCAGAGTAAAAACATCTTGCTAGTTAGTGAGCCTCCCCTAGTGAATTTGGGCTTGTTGGTATCTGGAATTTTCTTCTGTAGGCTCTTTTATTGGTTCCACCTCAATTCCAACAGTTACTATTTTCACACTATATTAGGGTGATCATTTACTGACCAAATCCCATATGGTATGTGATCAATTGGCCTCTAGATACAGAAGCCATAAATAGCATTCTTTTGATATATTCATTTAGGCTAACAGAGTAAATAATCAGAACAGCAGAAAGTAAGGAATATATGGGGCAGGTCCTCACATCCTCATCTGGTGCTTTGACATATAGAATTTTCAAACCTTACTTATCAACCAGTTAACATATATTCATCATACATAGATACTGGATGAAATTGTCAGGTCAGAATACAAGTACCAAATTGTATGTATGTATGTATGTATGTATACCTTTAGTTATAAAGCGCTACTTATGTACGCAGCACTGTTCAGTAGAAATTGTACCAAACAAAATACCTGTATAGCCAGCTTTAGTTCTAAATTACCATTGGCTCTGGCTAGTCACAAGCTTATAACTCCAGTAAAACAGCCCTCTTGTAACCAGACAACCTCCCACCAGCCCAATAAATAGTGACTGTCTATGGCATCTTACAGCAGCCCTTCTGGAATTTGCCAGAATCCACAGATTACCAGTCACAAGTATGTCTATAATACTATCATTAGAAAAAGCTACTTAGTGCTGCTTGTGGTGGCATAGCCCAAGAGGTATTGTATGTAAAGGAAAATTGGTGGCCAGATGCAGTGGTGCTGCTGCCATGAGGTGTGGCAATGCCCCTGAAGTTACCAGGGGTGGAAAAAAGCCAATCCTGATAACTTCAAGAGCTCAAATTGGAATTTCGACTCTTCTATTGTAAACAGCACTATTGAACTATCTGCACCAGTGATGCAACTCCTCTCGTCCCTGCAAAAAACAGAGCATGGAGGGGTGGGAGGGGGCGGCATCCCTTATGCTACCTCTGGCTGCATGGGGCTGCCACCACTTTTAAAAGCCTCTGCAGTGAGATATGCTTTATCAGCATAGATATTTCCTTCTGCAGGACGATATAAGAGTACAGTGGCCCTTAAATCCTGGTGGGCTACTCAGGCTCATGTCTTGTACTTTTCATAAGGATCTTTCATGTACGTACATTTCACTGGTGCCAATGACAGGACTGTACAATCTACAGAATACATTATGAGGAGCTGTAATAGAGGACAAAAATGTTATTATGCAAGGTAAATCTGTTCAAATGACCTCATAGAAAAATGAGGTAAGTAATTACCATGCTCTTCTGTTGCTTCATTTGGTAGGCAGGAGGTCAAGGACATGGAAATGTTAAATAGGTGGGAGTGGATGGAGTATGGGTAAGAAATGTATGTAGCACCACTAAATCAATACTTGTTATATGAAATGAGAACTGTTTTATTAAATGGATGGTCCATCTAAAGGACACATTATCCTAAACAGTATAAAATGGAAATGTAGTTTTTATTTTAGGTAAGTATATTGCAAAAAAGGGACAAAGTACAGTTGTTTAAATGATGCAAGATGCACTTGTGCCACAAAAGTAATGCACACATTATTACCCTCTAAAGGAAATGGCATATGGTGTCTTTTGATCACTATGGTTCCCTCAGGATAAATCATGGCAATTTTTTGGAACTTGAGGTTCCCAGACTCTATCTAAAAGCAATTTCTTGAGGAGGGGGTGTTTTACAGCAATACCTGGGTGTGGAGTGCACTGACACAGCACCCTATTCATTCTGTGAGGGATGATTTCCAACTAAACATACATTCCTGCATACCTCGTGACTTTATAATCACCATAAAACTGTGGTTGAGGTATTTTGCCCCATTTTCAGATGCACACGTGATCAATAAAACTATCAGTCTCTACATCTTCCTAATTTCATTATTAGAAATTCTTTCTAGCAGTTATGAAATTTCTAGATACATTGATCTTCTCTTAATTTTCCTTTTATTGGTGAGGCATGACGGTGTTACATGGGCTTTCTAGGTTTCTTTTTAATAGAACAACCACCAAGTTGGGCTTTCCTACAGGTCAGCTGACCTATATTTTACCTGATCTATATTTTAGATGGATCATTTTCAGGCAAGATATTCTGCAAGTTTAAACTCAGTAACACAACCACTGCATGTTGGAAAAGAAACATGGGGTGTAGTGTCAAATTATGGAACAGTAAGGGTCTTTCACATGTGCTGTCCAAACTATTATACAGGATGGACCAAAAAAGCCATAACAGCAAATATTGTTGGGCCACATAGGGGTGCAACTAATAGACGCATGTGCCTAGTGCACAACCATTTTGGGAAGGTTGGGAGAAATGTCAGAAATTGTAAATCATGGTTCAAATACAATTATCTGTGAATAACAGCCCCTTGTTTCTCCTTTCCCTTTCTTTGGCGTGTTCTTCACTTATACTGCCAGACAGCAGGTAAAGGTGTTGTGGTATGGAGGCAACCTCTGCCTTTAGGTACTAAAGCTACTTGGCCTGGGTCTGTTTCATACAAAAAAGTTTGAGGATATAAAAAACCCAAGGAGCTAAAATAGCCTCATTTACCCCCAGTTCTCAGGTTGGACAGCCCTGCAAAACATATGGATTGGTAATTCAGTAATGGATTTAGAAATTATTTTTTTACTTTTCTTTTAGGTGCAGCAAAAGGTTCTCCTTGTTCTCTATAAATATGGTTTCTTACATATAGAAGCTCTTATAAGTAAAAAGGAAAATGAATATGGGAGAGTGTATGGATGAGATATTATATTTACTTGGGAGATAAATCAGTAAAGTAGCTCCTTTTCGTTTGAATAAAAACAAAAGTCCAGATAAAAAGGTGCCCTGTTTATAGTAACCTTCTGCCAATATGTTTTACTAAACATCTGCAAAACTTAGAAAAGTAATATCCATTTAACCTCATACTAAGCATCTTTTATAAGTGTAATGTACAGATATCACACAAAAAACCATACACAAACATGTTAATGGTGGCGTTCTGTGAAGTGCAAGAATTCAGACAGCACAATCATACACTTTAAAAAAGCAGCTGAAATGGTGTGCTGGGCAGGTTATTCACTAAGCTGAATGCTCCGCTACTCTGTTAGCTATCATGCTGCATTCAGCCCCTCCACAAAGCATTGTTAAATTCATAAAGTCAAACAATTAGTAGCAGTGGCAGTAGCAGGCAATCCACACAAATTTACCCACCCCCCCCATCCACTTCTAGAGGTCTGGCCACAAACTACATATTGAATAACTCCTATCTGCCTGGGATTCTTATTATCCAAGTGTTCTGGGGAACTACAATAAGCTCTTTATTACCTGTGTATTTATGTTTATTGATATAGTGCCACCAGTACACTCCTATACTGTACAATCTATTTTGCTATTCTCCAGGGCATCTTCTTATCCGCATTCTCAACTTCTAACATGTGTTGCTTGACAAAACACAATAACATAGTAGCTGGAGGCGGTATTCCCACCGGGGCGTTTTAGCTCCACGGTACATCTTCCATATTATCCACTGGCAATTAAAGGAAACAATACCCATGGGACTACATCCTGGCTTCTGTAAGCAAAGGAAACGCCAATCTAACCTCATGGGGTATATTGGCAGTATATTATCACATTTCCTAGTGCCAAATGTGATTAGCTAAACTGTCTGTTAATAGATTAATTTACCTTTTACTGAATGTGAAAGGGCACAGTGTGATATTGTATGAGCTCATTCAGTATGTTAAAAATGATGAGATGCTTTGCTCATTGTAGAGCAGGGACGGGCAGCCTGCAACTCTTAGTGGGAAACTACAACTCTTAAAATTTTCATTAACCTTTAGCTGTCTATGGGATGCAAGGTATAGTAGGCTACAGGTTTTGAGCTGAATGGTAAATTAACTGTCTGCAAAACTACATTATACCAAGTGTATGTTTTTTCTTATACAGGTATAGTAGGAAAGCAATTCCTGTTGCTTGCTCACTGAGCTGCTACAGATGCTGTTGTAATGAAAAGCATTTTGTAACAAATGTGCCGTTTCCTTTACAACCATTATACTCAACAAGTAACCTGTAGGGCAACACCAAATGATGTTATCTTGGGCATCAAAACTCCCAACATGTAAGCTCTGTTGTGCAGGGTCTCTTTACCTCTTGTATTGGTTGTTTTTGTATTTTTCTTGTGTGTTTAATATATATAACCATTTGATGTACAATGCTGAAGAATATCTTGGCGTATTCTAAATACCTGTATATATTAATAGTAATGCATATTTTATTCAAGCAATCGCTTTTTATCCCTGGTGATCGCTGTTGGGGATTCCTAACCTATGGTTAGAGACCCAAAATAAGTCCCCTCTTTAAGGTGGGTCATTATGATTTTCCTGAATACAGTGAAATTTTCTTCTACAACTGAAAAAAGTCATAACTGTAAGACATTAGGCACCACTGTATCAGAGCTATAGGAAACTATGCACCGCTGTATCAGAGCTATAGCGCACTAGGCACCACTGTATCAGAGCTATAGGAAACTATGCACCGCTGTATCAGAGCTATAGCACACTAGGCACCACTGTATCAGAGCTATAGGACAATAGGCACCACTGTATCAGAGCTATAGGACACTAGGCACCACTGTATCTGAGCTATAGCACACTAGGCACCACTGTATCAGGGCTATAGGACACTAGGCACCACTGTATCAGAGCTATAGGACACTAGGCACCACTGTATCAGAGCTATAGGACGCTAGGCAACACTGTATCACAGCTATAGCACACTAGGCACCACTGTATCATAGCTATAAAACACTATGCATTTTGATTGCCAGTGCCTACAACAATTCAAAGTCATCTACATCACAGCTGCTACTATCAGAGATTGAGTGGCATTTAAATGTTAATGATAAATTATACTACTACTACTTATATTGCTACTATACTACTAAGCATAAGATTTTATGTTTGCCAACTGCTGAGAACCTAGCCTACAAAGCGGATCAGTAGATGCCTGCCTAGTGCTGGGAAAGTGTGACAGCAACACAGGTTACAATCCCTGCAGCACAGGTGGAACTGTCAAAGTGCCAGTCCTTGACTGATCCGCCTGTTCATATGGGAGACTATTCCTGCAAAGCAGGTGGTCTGATTCTCTTGATCAGATCCTAAAATAAGCATTACTTAAAACTTTTCCAGACTACAATTCATTGATTCAAATTCCTTGAAAAATATATTCAAAACAGAGACCCTAAGGCCAGGCAGGTTTAAATCCTTTTCTAGTTCCTTGCTAACCCAAATACGTTTCTAGCTTTTGACTGGACTGTTCAAAGCAAATTCCAGTTAATGGTTTAAAATAGACATTTACCAGTCCCTGCAATGAGCAAGATGATCTCCAGAAACTTCATGTTGGACAGAAACAACCAAGCCTCCTCCAGTCACCTTATCCGCAGCTCCAGGTTAGGTGGGTAGCAGTCGCTTGCAGCCCCTGAATGATCACCCAGGGAATCTTCTCATCACACAAAAGGGCTGATAAATTTTGCAGCAAATACCATTAATACACTTTACACAGATCCAGCCAGGATAGAGCAGGTGTTAAACAATCCAAAAATAAAGTTCCCCAAGTTACACTGGCACTCCAGTACCCACGACTCCTTCACCCTCTACAGAGAGTCCCAGATTTCATTGCCAATGGAAGGCTAGTATCCTCTGCAGCAATAACTGGACTTGTTTCAGCTATGCCTGTGTTACACACTGATGTACCCTGTTCCTTCTGTGAGAGTCATTGGGGCAGCGGAGCTGTGCACTTTGTGATGAGGATCCCTCCCAGTCTGTGTCCTGCCTCCGCCCTCACACACCCACAGACACACACTCACACACTCACACAGAGCTGCTTGTACTAATGTCCTTTCACTGGCAGGAGTCTCTTTTTTCTGAAACATCAGCACATGAGGCAAGGGCTCCTTGGGATGCCATGTTATTTCATTCAGAATTGTCAGAAAGTGAGAATAAGAAAAATGTACAGCACCTGACGTGTTCTGTCTTTCTAGGAATCTGTCAGATGAGAGTTATGAAATATACAGGTTGTGGCTGTCGCTCAAGCAGTGTGAATTAGTACAGATTGGCTGCTATCTTCTCTAATTGTTTGTTTGACCCAACTACTTATTTCTTTTGTGAGCACTTAGCAAATAACAATTCTCTATGGAGTGGCTGAATGCAGAACAAAAGGCAGCCCAGTAGCAGAGCGTTCAGCTCACAACCTGCCTCACACACCATTTCAGCTCCTCATCAATCTTTTTTAAAGTGTTTGGCTGTGCTGTCTGGATGCATGTACTCCACAGAATGCAGTGATATCTTATTTGTATGGCAGTATTTGGGTTACTTGTTCTTATGAGCACCTTTCAGCCTTCAGTCGTCTCAATGGTTACATTCAGTTATATACTTCATGTCTTTTTTTCCTAAAATAAATTATGCTCAGGGTACATTTTTGTGTTTATTTATATAAATAGGAGCTGCCATACTAGTTGTTCTGGCAAGTAAATGGGACTATGGGCTTCTCCAGAAATAAAATTAACCTTGCTTTTTCATTAAGGACACCAAACAAAGATTGGTATTTTTGTTGCTAAGTCTAATAATTCAGCAAACATGCAGTATTTTCAGTAAATGTGCTGAGGTAATTCATGGCTCTGACTCCCATGATCAACGCTACCTGAAGGATGTGTTTTTTCAGCCTGATCTACTTTGAAGCTATAAAATGATTTATGGTGCACAAATACATTAGGGCTCATTTACATCCACATGTTGTGCTTCCCCGCAGTGAGTTGTGGGTTAAGCCCTTTCATTAATGATACCTGCATCACTATGCGTTCCTTGCACTTCAGTAAAGTTGGACTTAGTGCCACTCAGTCCTTACTGCCTTCCATTCTGAATTTAGCCCTGCTGCACCCATTGATGCAGGGGAGTCCTTGATCTACCACCACCTCCTAACCAGACATTAGCTCCAGGGTCCTGGTCCAACACACTTGCGCCTAAAGAATCAGGTGGAGGCATCAGTCACATGCCCAACACTGGAAGTGACGCCACACAGACTTCCATATGTACAATTTGCTACAAAATACACACACAATGGAGGGCAATAGCACTACTGGGGTATTTGATTCTCTAGATCCTATGAAATAAGCAGCCCATAATTCATAGATTTAGTTCCTATGTTAACCCTGTTGTCAGTAAAAAATCATTTAGGCTGATGTCCCATGGAGAGATTAAGTTGGCCGTGATTAGATCTTTGCTACCACAGGCAACTAATCTCTCCAAAATGCCTTTCCACTGGCAACAATATGAATCGCTAGTGGAAAGGCCTATGTATCGCCTTCTCATGCAGGCAACTTTGCGTGACTGCGGAAAACCAAAACTATGAGTAGGCCTTTCCACTAGCGATTCCTATTGTTGCCAGTGGAAATGCATTTTGGAGTGATTAGTCGCTCGAGGTAGAAAAAGATCTATCATGGGTGACTAAATTCCTCCATGGAACGTCAGCCTTAAGATTGCCAACAGATTGATGCAATTTTTTATTCTTAATTTTAAAAAGGAACAATCTACCTTAATGAAGACATTTATCATTACCTGCAGAGAGTAAAGGTGGCCAAAAACTGGCCAATCCACCACAGAATCAGATGAATTGACTCATGGGAAAAAGATGCAAGTGCCCATACATGTCCATGGCTGACTTTCAGAGCGATCGGAAGTGCAAGAAGTAAAGAGCATCTGTGGCTCCCTGTGTGGCACTTCCTCAGCCACTTTTTCATATTTTGTGTCATATGCACCCTGTGCTGGTCAACACGGCACATTAGCATTGACATTTTCAAACAACACACATCATCTGTGTTCAGACATGATTGTGGGAAGGGCAGAATCACTAAAATTGGCTAAACTAGCCAACCTCTACTTAAATAAGTATGGGAGGCAGTGTGCCAAAGTAGCAAAAGTAATCTCCAGGTAAGTACTATTGCCTTTGTGACATAAAAGAATAAAAAAAACCTAGAAATATGTGCTAGTATCTGCCTGGTCATATGTGCTCCACAAACCCCGAGAGGCAAGCCTCGTGAGATTTAACATTTTGCTCTGCAAAATTCATTACTACTGTCCAGAATATAATGATTCCGGGGCAGGTCCAGAAGATCTAAAAGAAGGAAGTTTCACTGAAAGCACAAGTTGTCCAGGTGAAGATACTCTATGAGCTTGTCATTGTTACTGTTTACAGAAGGTACCTATTAAGGGGCAACATTGTCCCAGACATTCCGTATCTAACTGGGGTATATCACAAGTTAAATGACAGCCAGCAAAGGGATTGTCTTTTTGCTTAAGCATAGAATATTTAAGTGACACCAATCTTCTTGCCTGGAGAGCCCTCAAGGGGTATTTGAGTTGTCATTTGCCCAGTTTGGCTGTGGGTACTGGCTTGTGGCTGCATGACTAAGCTGCAGGTATCAGTAGAACTTGGTTTCAGAAATACTATGCTCTACTCAGGCTTTAAATACCTGATGTTCATATAACTGGCATAAGTATTTAATTTTATATCTTGCACATACTACTGGGTTACGTATGGCCTCCAGATGTTTAGTCTGTGAAGCTTTTCAGAATATGTCCTCGATATACATATATACAATCAACTACATCTAGAGGGTCTCCAGTTGTTTCTTACTGGTTTAAGTCATGGCACAATGGACCAAGAATAACAAAGGCTCTGGGTGTCCTTTGCCTCCCTAAAAGGAAAGCTAAAGCCCTTCTGGAAATGCACCTCTTTAGTAACCTCACAGAAAACATGTCCCCTCCTCCCCTGCCCTACAAGCATTCACTAACTCACAGGATCCTGTCACAAACGGAGTGACAATGAATGAACTAACAACACTGGGCCTCTCATCTGAGTGACAACTGAAGGGAGACCAAACTGCTTAGTTTAGTTAATATTTATGGGAAATGTTCAACCTTGTATGTTGTCGTTCTGTTGTTTTGGATGGAAAAGGTTACAGAGGTATAGAGCCAGTAGCACCAGTCAATCACTACCATAAAGGCTATTCAGATAACATTGTTCAGTAGTCAAGAAATCTGTGACAGCCACTGTCTCCCCCCTGTGGATCCCAATGCACAGTTTGTACGGTCTGGGCTTTGGATTCAATTTTGTGACAAACAAGTATATGTTTAGCAGATGCAAACAGCACGTAATATAATAACAAATCTGAAATGCTTTTTCATGGAAAGAGGAAATACAATAAAATTTTTGAGTAAATCAAGTGTAAGGTGTTACTACCCACTTTGTGAAACAACCTCTGTATATGTGCTAGGGCACACCTGGCAGATTCTCCACCAGTGTATTTCTGCTAGAATGTTACTGTGACTGATCAAGAGTGGGATTTTTGGGCCAAATTTCTTGATATTTACATAGTTACATAGTTACATAGGGTTGAAAAAAGACCATTGTCCATCAAGTTCAACCCATCCGAGTAAACCCAGCACACACCTATACTAACCAATCTATACACTCACATACATAAACTATATATATACAACCAGGAATACTAACTGTAGATATTAGTATCACAATAGCCTTGGATATTCTGCTTGTTCAAAAACTCATCCAGGCCCCTCTTAAAGGCATTAACATTATTGTCGTGTTGCTGTTATTTCTGGCTGGGAGGGTAGTGATCACAAAGTACATGCATTACTATTACTATGTAACTGTAGACAATAGAAATCAGTATGGCACATCTACAAATCTGGTACATAAATTTGCAGGCACAAGTCAGTGATCAACTGGACCAGTTGAATTGTGAATTATCTGACCCTGTACCTCTGAAATAAGTTGTTTGCTGAAAACAAGCCGGTTGGGCGCACTAGGCAACCCAGTTGGCCATCTTGCCCCCTGCCGTGGGTCATTCACATGCATTTGCTCGTTTGCACATTTTTGCTTATATGCGTGCAGTGCACAAACACTTAGGGGCACATTTACTAACCCACGAACGGGCCGAATGCATCCAATTGCGTTTTTTTCGTAATGATCGGTATTTTGCGTTTTTTTCGGAAAATTGTCGCGACTTTTTCGTTACTAATACGATTTGTGCGAAAAAACGCAAGTTTTTCGTAGCCATTCCGAAAGTTGCGCAAAATCTGGCGATTTTTCGTAGCGTTAAAACTTGCGCAAAAAGTTGCGATTTTTTTGTAGCGTTAAAACTTGCGCGAAACGTCGCACCTTTTAAGTTTTAACGCTACGAAAAAGGCGCAACTTTTTGCGCAAGTTTTAACGCTACGAAAAAATCGCCAGATTTTGCACAACTTTCGAAATGGCTACGAAAAACTCGCGTTTTTTTGCGCAAATCGTATTGGTAACGAAAAAGTCGCGACAATTTCCGAAAAGTCGTAAAGACGCCGAAAAAAATCGCAAAAAAAACGAAAAAGTCGCAAAATGTTCGTTTTCAAATCGGAATTTTTCCAATTCAGTTCAGATTCGTGTCTTAGTAAATGTGCCGCAAACTATCACAAGGACCTAGATATAGGGGCACATTTACTAATCCACGAATCCGAATCCCGAATGGCAAAAATTCATATTGGAAACGAAAATTTCTGAACTTTTTCGTCATCGTCGCGACTTTTCCGTATTTTTCACAACTTTTCGTCGCAAATTTTTCGTATTAAACGATCGTAAACGCCGGGAAAACCTTTCTGACTTTGATCCTTCAGTGCATGTCTGCATGAGCTCGATCAGTGCACTTGCGCACGAAAGAACGTTCGTTGCACAACGGACGTTCTGTCGTTCAATCTGAAAATTTCGGTAATGTGACGAAAAGTCAGGGAAAATATGAAAAAGTCACGATGGCAACGAAAAAGTCGCAAAAATACCGATCATTACGAAAAAAACGCATTCGGATGGCTTCGGAGCATTCATGGATTAGTAAATGTGCCCCTAGATTTAAAAATGGGCACCTACTTTGAGGCCCAGGGGAGCAACATCAGAGGGGTGGGCCACTGGCAATCTCTGGGTTATCTAGTCCAGTGCTGTCCAACTGGCGGCCCGCGACCCCCCTCTGTGTGGCCCCCCACCTGTCTGGCTGCTTTGATGGCTTACTCTTGTGTAAGCTTTAAATGGTATCAGTAGTGAGATTAACTCCCCCGCTGCATGGTTCACACCTCAGATTCAGGCTGTAATCAGGCTGTATTGTTTAAATGTGTAATCCCCTGTGTTGTTCACACCTTTTAATCTCTGCATTGTTTACCCCCTGCAGTGTTCACACCTCAGGTGTAATCACCCACATTGTTCCCCTGTTCACGCCTCAGACTGTAGGAGCAATAGAAACCCACAAATAATCCCTGCACACTACTAAAAGAACATTTACTGTGGTGGTACTGCAATTAAAAAGTTTTTTAATATATAGTTATTGTGCAGACTGTAGGAGCAGTGCCAGCATTGTGTCACTGCATGCTGCCTGTGTGTGCCATACACACAGGCAGCATAGGGCAAGCAGAGTATGGCACACACAGGCAGCATAAGGCAGGCAGAGTATGGCACACACAGGCAGCATAGGGCAGTCAGAGTATGGCACACACAGGCAGCATAGGGCAGGCAGAGTATGGCACACACAGGCAGGGTAGGGCAGGCAGGCTAGGGCAGGTAGAGTATGGCACACACAGGCAGGGTAGGGCAGGCAGAGTATGGTACACACAGGCAGGGTAGGCAGGCAGGGTATGGCACAAACCAGCCAAGAATGGCACACACAGTCAAAGTATGGCACACGCAGGCAGGTTAGGGAAGGCAGAGTATGGCACACACAGGCAGGGTAGGGCAGGCAGAGTATGGCACACACAGGCAGGGTAGGGCAGGCAGAGTATGGCACACAGGCAGGGTAGGGAAGGCAGAGTATGGCAAGTTTTTGCTGTACTACAACCATTAATATGGGTATGGTCATGTGATAACACGGGTGTGGTTTCAAGTGGGTGCGGTTTCAAAAAGGGGACCAAGGGGACTAAATGTGGACCAAAATGTTGGACATGAGTGACGAGTGATATGTGAAATAAAGACATTTTGTCGTTTACTTATACAAATATATATATATATAAATATAAACATGGACTTATAGTATTGCCTATTATTGCCTAATATGGCATAACTGTGGGAATAGCAGCCCACAAAGGTGATCTATATTCTAGATTGCACTACAAAGCAATACAAGGCCACTCTTTACATTCATTTTTATTTCCATACTGTTTTAAAGATAAAATAGATCTTTGTTTCTCTTTTAGAAAGTTCTCTGACCCTCTTGCTAGTGAAGGCCACTGATACGCCATTCTACTGAGCTCTGGCAGTCAGTGGGAAGTGAGTAGGAGTTTGTGCCTCTTCACTCTAAGGTCAGTGCCCTCTGTATGTAGCAGTGAATGTATTCAAATTTGTTTTTGAAAAACATGTGAAATGTATGTTCTATGGTAATTTCATTTGAAACTTCTCAAAACATATATTTGCTTATTGTGTCACAATTTCAATTATCATAATACCATTTTTGCAGAGCATTTGCCAGTGAGGGCACTTACACAAGAACATTTTAGTGTGTATCTATTAAAATAAACAGAGGACTCATAGAATGCATTTTTGTGAGTACAATGTACATTACTGTGTTTTAATATTTATTGTATGAACACTATTGTAACACCATGGGCACTTAAACCTTCAAAATTGCATACATGGTTGTGCTTTAACTCTCTGACTCAACAAGGAATAAGAATGCAGCTTAAAATTCATACTTAGCCAGTTTCTCAACTTAACAATCGGTTGAGATTAGTGATGAGCGAATCTGTTCCGTTTCGCTTCGCCGAAAAATTCGCGAATCTTTGAAAAGATCCGCGAAACGGCGAAAAATTCGCGAAACGGCGAAAATGTCGTGCGACAAAAAAAACTGTCGCCCGCGGCTATTATTTTGTCGCGCGGCTATTGTTTCGTCGCGCGCGGCTCTTGTTTCGTCGCACGGCTCTTGTTTCGTCGCGCGGCTCTTGTTTCGTCGCCCGCGGCTCTTGTTTCGTCGCGCGCGGCTCTTGTTTCGTCGCGCGCGGCTCTTGTTTCGTCGCGCGCGGCTCTTGTTTCGTCGCGCGGCTCTTGTTTCGTCGCGCGGCTCTTGTTTCGTCGCCCGCGGCTCTTGTTTCGTCGCCCGCAGCTATTATTTTGTCGCACGGCTATTGTTTCGTCGCGCGCAGCTCTTGTTTCGTCGCGCGGCTCTTGTTTCGTCGCCCGCGGCTCTTGTTTCATCGCCCGCAGCTATTATTTCGTCGCACGGCTATTGTTTCGTCGCGCGCAGCTCTTGTTTCGTCGCGCGGCTCTTGTTTCGTCGCGCGGCTCTTGTTTCGTCGCGCGCTATTGTTTCGTCGCCCGCGGCTATTATTTTGTCGCCCGCGACTATTCTTTTTTGACGCCGGCGACAATTTTTGGACGTGCGGCGAATTTTTCCGCGGCGAAATTTTTCATCCGTTTCGCAAAACAATCCGCCAATGGCGAAACGCGGAAATTCGCCGCGAATCCATGCCTGGCGAAACTTTTCGCCCATCACTAGTTGAGATCAGATCCTTTTGAGTACATTTTTCCCATGACTTATTGGCTTGTATGACTTGTGTGATTCGGGCATTAAAAGAGAAATTTAACCAGTTAAAAGAGTGCAAAGCTGAGGTCTACTGACTTGTGTCACAACTCTTTCTTACTTGACAGATAATTATGTGGGGCAAAATAAATAGGTAGGGAGCCCTCCTGTCACAGTGTGTAATGTTACAGTGGGTGGTGAGAAGGGGGTTGTCTCCACAGCATTATCACCTTGCTCTCCCTTTTTTTAAATACCGGTACCTTTTTATTTATAAAGTACTGACATATTTACATTCTGCAGATTATACACAGATTATACAGCATTCACATTGGTCCCTGCCCCAGTGGAACTTACAAGGTCCCTATCACACACACACTGTGGTCAGTTTAATCAGGAACCAAGTAACCTGCATGTAGGTTTTTAGGGTGTGGAAGGAGTACCCTTAAATATATTTGTAATGTAGCATCTAGATTTGCATATATTAAATAGTAAACTATTAAATAGTAAATTACTGACCTGACTATGCAGCAAGCTCATAAGCCTGTTTGTGAACCAACCTTTTTCCTTGTACAAATTTTTACGCCACTGATTTGTCAAAAGAAGAGCTACTTTTATTGTCTGTGTTATTCTAATCTGGTATTTTTATACCCAGGAACATAGTGGGTTCACCAATTTTGTCACTATAGCTATCCCCTAGTTATCTGAGCACGAATATGAATATTCCTAGTGTGTACTTCGATGTGTCTGATCTACTTAGCCCTAAAGTAAAATTGTCAGCCAGTGTAAAATGGTAATCAAAATAAGCGTTTCAAAATAAGCACAAGAAATTGCATAGCCCATTGGGTGACACAGACTTATGGAAAATAAATACAGGGGTGTCTGCTATACTTTACTTGCCCTGGGAGGTTGTATCCCACATTGTTCTCCTCCCTTGGGTTTCGGAGATGAGTGGTTTTGAAACAGATTGACAATTCTCCCTTTAAAACTTTGTGTTTGCAAACATGACTCTGGGTATTGTTTACTGAAACATTTCTTTAAAATATAATCTTTTCCCTATTCTGAGTGGGCCCTTCTTAAGCCAGCAAACTTTCACACATGAAGAAGCCTGAAATGAATTAATGGAGACATTCGCCTATAGGAGATGCCTTTGGCAACTATGTGCTTGCAAAGTTCTCCGAATGTCAATCAGATTGCAGTGCAGTGCTTCGGTACGGACCCTCCTGTCACAGTGTGTAATGTCACAGTGGGTGGCAAAAAGGGGGTTGTCTACACATCATTATCACTTCTCCCTTTTTATTAATACCTTATTATTTATAAAGCACTGACATATTCACATCTTCCTTTGTTTTTGTTATTCTAATCGGATATTTTTATACCCAGGAATGTTGTGGGTTCACAAAATTTGTCACTATATACAAGTTCCCCTAGCTATCTGAGCTCGAATATGAATATTCCTAGTGTGTACTTTGATGTGTCTGATCTACTTAGCCCTAAAGTAAAAAAAATGTCAGCCAGTGTAAAATGGTAATCAAAATAAGCATTTCAAAATAATCGCAAGATATAGCCCATTGGGTGACACAGACTTATGGAAAATGATCCCTCAAAATGGCCTGTAAAGTTCTTTAGATGATTAATGTTTATTCCATATTGACTTTATCCATAAGGTGCTAGGAACCTACTTTTTTTTAAACAAAAGACTCATACTGAACATTATCATTATCCAGAGCAAGAGGTGCCCCTAATTGATAGGACAAATATATTGTTGGCTGTAAGTGGAATTGTAAAAGTCCCTATTACATTACATAGCTCAAATTCTTTTCCAGTTTTCTGTCTTGGTACCGCAGCATAAAGGTTGCGCCAGGTCTAGTAAACCCATAACTACAAGTCAGAGGTACCCAGTAAATTCTACCTGCTGACTGGTAGATATAAAGAAGGAGCCACAGCTATCACCATTAAGAAGGAGCAAGTATCCACATGAAATTTAACAGATCCAGAATTAACATTCTGGAAGTGATGTTTGCTACATTGTGCTCTCCAAGGCACACATACTTTGTTTATAATGCAGCTATGAATTGAGCCCTTTATTTGCAAAGGGGCCAAGCTCCAGCTCCATTTTTTCCAACGTTAATCTGTCCTTGTTACCTATACATATGCCAGAGTATATAACAGGTATAATATTAAACAGGTAAGTGCCATTATACCATATATTATGAAGGATTATATTGAGGAATTCCTTTTTAATTTGCAATAGTTTCCTTTGAAAATCTAAGGGCATTTGTTGTAAAGAAATTTGTTTGTGTTTCCTCTGTGCTTGACTTGCTGATGGGCAGAACACAAATAGCTTTCATGTGAGCAGGGATACATAGTCACTATGTAGCCTGAAGGAGCATCAGATGAAAGCTCTGATTTGGTACATTGCACCTAGTAATAAGATTGGAGTCCGTCTGAAGAACACAAGAATTCTTCGCTTTTTCTGCAAATTAAAATATTGATTTTCACTATGTTTTCAGTTCAAAACAAATAAGGATAAAGAATTCTCTGCAGATGAAAGTTATTTTTTTCAGTTGGTGCTGGTCACCTTTGCTAAAAGAAAAGGCTGTGCTAAGAAAAAGAGGAGATGGGTCTTAGGCCTATGGTACATGTCACATTTTCTTCTCTGTGGTAAAAATGCCAGAGGAGAAAACACCAATTTGGCCACCTATCTGTGTGCACTGACAAAACTGGAATCTGCCTTTTAGTGCACACAAGGAACAGATTTTGGCCCAAAAATGCTTGTGTGCACTCAGAATTCAGTCCTGTTAATGTGCACAGTCCTTGGTTTAAAGTAAAAGCATTCCAAAATGTATTATTATTTATACACAATTATACATGAGTAGCCTAAAGCCTGTCTGTATAGTTTGAACCAAGGACTGTCTACTAGTTTTGGTGGTTATCTGGATGTGCCATCCGTTCCCTCAAATTTTGCCCTCCCTTTTTTGCTACTTGCAGTTCATTTTACAGATAAGTTAACTAGTAAACAAATGATAATGTAATTAAATACCCTCTCCTCCTCTCATAATTGCTTTAGCAGATGGGACCAAATGTAAAATAAAAGTGCTTTTCTTTGTTCTGCCATTTCATGCAATGCATAAAAATACAGATTTTTAAGTCCTAAATAATATGAGATATTTCCATCCTACAGTTGTGTCAGTATAGGTGCCTTGAACACCATTTGACTCATTTACTGTATGTACTTAAACCACTGCATTCTGAACAGCTTATCTCTTATCAGCTATGTAAAAGTGAGCCCTCCAGCCATCTTAGAACTTAAATAGTTGCCTCAATGTCTACTTTGTAGCTTATTTATATTTACTATATTAGGGCCGTGGCAGACGGGGAGATTAGTTGCCACACGACAAATCTCCCTTGTCGCGGGCGACTAAACTCCCTGAGTGTAAATCGCCGGTGCCTAATCTCCCCGTCTGTCATGGCCCTTAAGCTAACAGTACATGGGCCATTTTGAAGCCCAACCACCCAAGAGAAAAACATATCACCCATCATCATGCCACTGCTTGCAATGAATCAAGCCCTGCCTCAGGTACACAGAGGAGTGATAGTCAGACCTCTACTTTAAATATGCTCAAGTGAGTGCTTTTGCATTGAGGACAGTTTTTGACAGCTGTCAAATGCCCACGTGCCATAGGGCTTAGAGCTATAAAATACAAAATGGGACTCATTTTCTAAACCTAGGCGACATTTGCACCTGAGCAATTACTCAATTACTCATAGTGATTTTTTTTTCAGCCAGCTGCAGATAGAGCAGTGAAAGCAACAATATGACTGGTTGCCATGGGTTACTGTCCAGATACACATTTACCCACATTTAGTGCCAAACCCCAATGTATTATCTGTACAGGGTAACAGTACATTACATAGGGTATAATGTGCCTCCAACTGTAAAAGAAGCTAATTAGAAAGATATTAGAAGTCACTAAAGATTTCCACAACCAAATAAAGGCACAAGGCTGAAGGCCAAGTGCTTTAATACAGGCAATGGAACTACAAGATGAATTTCAATATCCTTTTATTTTAAAACAAGGGCAGTCAGGGGCACTGCTGCCATGAAGCAAGCTGAGAAACCCGATTCAGGCGGCAGCAGTCCACAAGTTTTTTTTGCCACCCCTGGTAACTTCAAGAGATGAAATACCAATTGTGGCATCCAATAGGCTGTTTCTGGGAGCAAGAACTCCCCTGGGTGCAGTTCTTTTAGAATAATATACAATAATATACAAGTTTCAGTCATTTAATAAATTACATTACAACATCACCATTATTACCATTTATCTTTATAACTCCAGCAAGTTACACAGAGCTTTACATTAATTTATAACAAACAGGTTTCTTACTACACTTTACCCAACAAGGGTTACAGAACAAAAATAGTCGGAGCACCCTACTGGTATATATGGGTATATTGTACAGGTTACTCCTGGCTCTTGTGTTTTTTATTTAAATACACAGAAAATCTTTTTTGTGAGTTGCTGGGCATTTGTTTAATTTTAACTCAAGATCTGTTTATTGGCTTGTGTTGTACAGAAGTGTATGTTGTCCCTTTAAAGGGATATACTCCTCTCATTAGGGCTCTGGCACACGAGGGAGTTTAGACAAGGGAGATTTGTCGGCGGCGACTAAACTCCCTGATATGAAATCCCACCGGCGAAAATGTAAATCGCCGGTGGGATGGCATACGCGGCGGTGCGATTTTCGCAGGTGGGATGTCATATCTGGGAGATTAGTCGCCCGCAACAAGGGCGACTAATCTCCCCGTGTACCAGAGCCCTTAGGGCTCTGGCACATGGGGGAGATTAGTCGCCCGCGACAAAACTCCCTGTTCACGGGCGACTAATCTCCCCGAGTTGCCTACCCCTGCCATCCCGCCGGCGAACATGATTTCCTGAAATCGCCCCGCCACGTGTGCCATCCCGCCGGCGACTTACATGTTCGCCGGCGGGATGGCAGGGGTAGGCAACTCGGGGAGATTAGTCGCCCGCGAACAGGGAGTTTTGTCGCGGGCGACTAATCTCCCCCGTGTGCCAGAGCCCTTAAACTAAACTCATCACACTCCTCAGATCCCCTGAATAGATTGCCTAAACGTAATTACAATTTAATTACACATTCAAGGGGATAGGGAATAGTCTGCTGTGTTTTGTTTTGTTTGCTTGGTGCTAGTGCCAAATCATTTTCTACAATTTGACTAAAGATTGTTAATGAAGTTGCAGATTGAATAGATTTTGCCATAAATGAGTTCTTGTTACTTGGGTGGGTCCCAGATAATTCCGGAGCGCTTGGCACCTTGCAGCAGGGGTCGATGAACTTCCCTTGTGATTTCTGTAACATTGAACACTTTTATTTGCACTCTTTCAGAGAAATCTGTCATTTCAGATGCCCAAGGGGAAAAAGAGCATCAAAGGGTGAGTGCAAAATGAGTGAAGCGGAAGAGCAATGGTATCCAATTCATATATCAATGGCCAATGTGAATACAGTGGTGTCTTTTGTTGTACAAAATACAGTATAGCATTTGTTAGTATCCCATGTTAACTTGTGACCTTTAAATCTCCACAGTGGCACACTGATAAATGGCCTTGACTGAGGCACAAGGAGAATATAGTGGCTTGGGTCACACATGAAAATGTCCACAGCCACGTGCATCTAATATTATCTTCAGTTAATAAAGAAAATATTTAAAATGTAAAAACTAATCTAATTAAACTGATGCAATAAAGGCTTCTCCGTAGTATACCACACAAAAAAAAAGAGTCACAATAAGATCAATTCTGGTGAAAGCTTTCTGGAATATACCTTATGTCAAGCAGCTAAAAGCAGGGTGTATCAATGTACCATGAGGCCACACTAACATGACACACTAAATAATAATAATATCTTGGGAAATACACGTAGAACCAAAGTAACATCTTCAGTAATTAATTAGGCCAAGTAGCTGTAACACTAATCACCTTGATTGAGTTATTCCAGCCCCCAGTTTAGCTGTCTGTGTGGAAGGGATCTTATTATGGGTGGTGTTTGTGCATCTGACATGTGTTTGAGCACACATAAGCACTTGAGCTAATTGATTCCATTTTATCTGCCTGGCTGTACCTAGTATCCCAGGAAAGAGTGAACAGTTGTCAGGTACAGGCTAAGTATTTATTTCATAGATTGCAGTTGCTATATATTTATAAACTCTCCACTATCCCTCTCTCAGCACCTGTCTCTCTTAACTCTCTTTATGTAGGAGTCAGGAGTCTGATTTTAATTGACGGGTAGGTCTAATACAGTATTTGGGGGGGGTTGCTCCTTTAGCCTTTTAAAATCTCTAGAAATCCTCTCTCTCTTCATGGAATCCCATTTTGACCCCTACCCTTTTCTAAACTGCATATATACTACTTGATACCACTGCAGGGATATCCCCCATTACTCAGATGTAACAGGAGTTTATCATGTTGTTAAGCCGCACCCTTAAATCCATATCGCACCTCCTCTCTGGGGATATCACAGCAACCCTCAGCACATAATAACACACGTTAAGTGTCCCCTAACAACTATTTTCAAATGTTAAACTCCCAGAACAAACCCCCACCAGGTTCTTTTCCCACAGGCAACAAGGGTAGGCAGAGTATGGCACACACAGGCAGCGTAGGGCAGGCAGAGTATGGTGCACACAGGCAGGGTAGGGCAGGCAGAGTATGGCCCACACAGGCAGGGTAGGCATGCAGAGTATGGAACACATAGGCAGGGTAGGACAGGCAGAGTATGGCACACACAGGCAGCATAGGGCAGGCACAGTATGACACACACAGGCAGCATAGGGCAGGCACAGTATGACACACACAGGCAGCGTAGAGCAGGGCAGGCAGAATAGGGAAGGAGACAGGGAAACCTATCATGTCTAACCTGATCATGACCACTCCAACATGAACAGTTTGTACTACAGTACACAATGCTGGCACTGCTCCTACAGTCTGTCTGAGGTGTGAACAATGCAGGTGTTTAAAGCCTGAATCTGAAGTGGAACAATGCAGGGGGGAAGTTGATCACAGTACTGATACCAATTAAATATTACACAAAGGTAAGTTTAAAGACACACGGCGCTACTTAGTAACTGCTCCAAACGCCAGAAAATACCCTGCCATAGACCATAGTGAGAATTGTCTCTGCTATAACACACATAGAGACAATTATCAGTAATTTATCAGCATTGTCTGTTTTTGTAGCCTCGACAAGTAGCTCCATGTGTCTTTACCCAAAGGGCACTGTGTATGCCATTCCACTGGCGATTCACATTCTTGCCAATGGGAAGACAATTCAGGGAGATCAGTCACCTGTGATAAATCTTAGCTACTGCAGGTAACATTTTAAAAACCTAAAATCTTGTTCTGTATGGAGCTATGAGCTGGTTTACTGACAGCAAGACCAGACACAAGAGACCTCTATACTGTCAACCCATCTAGAATAGCTGGCTATGCCAATAAATCTCACTGCTCAGTATAGATGGTTGTATACTCTTGCAACTGAATGTTGCCGCTACTTTAAATTTAGCAGGTAGTGTTCAGCATTGAGTGCCCACCACCAATAGTGATGGGTGAAATTATTTACCTGGCATGGATTTGTGGCGAGTTTATGCGCCACAAAAAAAATTGTTGCGTGTCCAAAAACTGGCGCAACAATTTTTTTCGATGCAAGACATTTTTTTGCCGTTACGCAAATCTTTTGAAGGCACTGTGGTTTTTATGCAACCGAATCTTGTCTCCAAGCCAAAAAAATAAGCACCTACTTTGAGGTCACTGGGAGCAACATCCAAGGGGTTGGTGAGTAGCACGTTGCTCACAAACCACTGGTTGGGGAACACTGCCTTAGAATCTGCATCCCTCGGCACACAAAGGGTATAACCACCCGTGCAGTAAGCAATACAGAGCCCCGAGGAATACAGCTAAATTAATTACAATGGCAGTCTATCAATTTCTTTGCAATTAAATTAGGTAAATAAAAGATAGGCAGAAGCAAATATGTATGGAAATAGTGTGAGCTTTGGTCTGCATACACAGACTCATATTTCATTGCCCTTATCAGCCTATTTATATCTGCTGTATTTATAAAGGGCTGAGTGTATACACAGGCACATTTCCAGCCTATTCATAGTCCACCTGCTGTTGTTCTTAAACACGTCTCTTGCCTTGTTCTCACTGCACCTTCTCATTTGCACGATGCAACGTATATTCATTAGAGAATAGAGGATATTAGCATTTTGGTTGTTTTTTTGGGCCCTATGGAAAAAGTAGATCACAGACAGCAAAATGTTATCTTATCACTACAACACTACAAGTTCTTTTAAATGGGGTCGTTCACCTTTTAGTAGGATGTTAAGAGTAATATTCTGAGACAATTTGCAATAGGTTTTCATTTTTCATTTGCAGATTTTTTTTTTTTTTATTATTTCAGGTTTTTTTCAGCAGTTCCCCAGTTTGGAGTTTCAGCAGCTATTTGGTTGCTAGAATCCAAATTACATTAGCAACCAGAGTGTGGTTTGAATGAAAGACTAATATGTGAATAGGAGAGGTCTTGAATATTAAAAGAGGTACTAAAAAAGTAACAATAACAATAAAATTGTAGTTTCACAGAACAATAGTTTTTTTTTGGCTGCCCCCCCCCCCCCCCATTTTACAGCTGCAAAGAGTTAGAAGAAGAAGGGAAATAGTTAAAAAACTATCCAAAATAAATAATGAAGACCAATTGAAATGTTGCTTAGAACTGGCCATTCTGTAACATACTAAAAGTTAACTTAAAGGTGAACTGCATCTTGTATGTTTCTTTACAATCCAATCAGTGTTGAGCTTTGTCAGTTGGGCACCTTACAAAAGGCTTTATAAGTGCAATCCCATGGGGTGGTTTTTTATGTGTTCCACTGGACAATTGGAACTGTACCACTGGGAGAGCACTTTAACACTGAGCACAGAGGAAAGCATTTTATCCGAGATGCTGCATGCCACATTTTTAATTTTAATACACAGATATGTATATTAAGACAAGAACTATTCCATACCGGAGATATCTTAGACAGACTTCTAGGAAACTATTTCCACCTTGGCCAAATCATTACATTAAACAGTTATTGTATATATACAGTACCTCGGTCTAAACACATGCTCAGTGTTAAAGTGCTCTCCCAGTGGTACAGCCCAATTGTCCAGTGGAAGCTTTGTGACCATGAGAAGGAAACTACTTATCACGCTAAGGTAAAACACTGGCTGACATAATGTCGATTATATGGTACATTCCATAAATGAAAGAAATCCTCGGTGCTACCATGCGAGTAAAATAATGCATCTATAGAAAAATGGAATGCTCCATAAGAACCTGAAGTAAAAAAAAAGAAAAAAGTGCTTTATTTATTAAGTTGATGTTTCAACCCTCACAGAAGCCATTTTGAGCACTTGTTTTCTTTTGTATCTGAAGTACCTCTGGAACTTTTTTCTATTGATATACCGTACAGCCGTGAATGCATACTTATAAAGTGAGGGGGAAAACAGGGAAATCAAGACATTTAAAGCACAAACCCAAATACATCAGCTCCACCTAGTGTTCAAAGAGAATAGTGCTATAATGCCAATGCTATGTGGGGATATGAGTGAGGGAACTGAGCTCTTAAATGCAACATGGGGGATTTAATTTGCTAACAGATAATAAACTGTTGCTGATTGTTTGCCATTAGCAACTGCTCTGGTGCAGTTAAAAAAAAAAAAAAAAAAAAATCTTCCTACCTAACTCAATCCAAACTGAATTAATTTTTACAAAAAATGGATGCAGTCAAACCGTCATAATTTCAATCAAAGGTACTTATACCCAAATCCACTCCTTGGACTTCATCTTAGTTTCACTCTGAAATGTTGATGCAGCATAGTTGCACCTAAAGGATCATGAAGTCTTTGAAACACTGAACGCTCAAAGCGATACCGGCCCCAAAATTATTCGCCTTCACTGCATCCAATTCGCAGTGAAGCATAATTGCACATGTTTTAATTCTTCAGTAGCAGTTACTGAAATTATATGAAAGACACTGCATTGTGAGTGAAAAAATGTCACACTGCATCCAAAAGTTCCCCTAACCTAGAGAATCCCAGATACCTGCGGTTGGCACTGGATGGCAGAATTGCACCATGGAACCATTTGGTGGCAGGATTTACATTCAGGAGCTGTGCTCATTTCTTCTTGCATTAGGTGTTGATCCAATAATGAGACATAAGACCACGTATTTTTCAAATAATCCATTGATTTACTATGTTTATCCTTGAAGATTGATTGCACTGGCTCACTTCCATTTTAACGCCCATTCAATGATTGGAGTGCCAGTCACACTAATGTCTTTATAAAGTGTACAATGCATTGATAAATATACAGCACCACCTAGTGAACTAATTCATACAAGAACTCCCAGCAATTAGCAGTACAGGTACCTTTTCATCACTTACTTTCTTACATACTGTTATTAAAGAGATCACAGTAAAAAAAATAAAAAGAAATTCACAGTGACAAAGATGTAAACAAGGTAATTTTTTGTCAACTTGTAGCAGTCTTGATGGTTGTAGTATAGGAAAATTAAAATTTTACGGAGTTTAGCAGCCCTGAGATTAAAGCTTCATCAGGCGGGCAATCTGTTCCCTTCTCTTTCTATCACCAACTGATGTCTTACATTTTGTCCGAAATTTCAGAAGCTCCTCCCGGAAATCCTGATGGTGCATTGGGCAGTAGCCCTGTGGCTCACATAGCTCCTGTTGGAGGGAAATCAAATATGACTCCTTTACTTAGAAAACAAAGAAGCTGGTATTCTTGAAGCAAACTGTCTTTTTCCAATTCAGTCAGTTTACATTAAGCTTGTATGACATTATTCTACCAGTGGCTCCAACAGTGGGGCTGCACCCACCCCAAGGGGTGCTTTAAAGGAATGGAATTGGGGAGGATGCCTATTTGCTCTCCTAGATAAATCTGAAACCCCAGGTTGAAGGCCAGTTAAGGTAAATATGTATATGCAGTTTGTGATATTATTGAAATTATGACTGAATAACTAACAATAGTTAGTTGAGGTATACATTTGTATAATTTCTACCAAGCCCAATAACACCTGGTTATTCTGTGACCCAGTGCAACAATGCTGACTTCTAGCAGTTAACACTACTGGTGGTATGCTAATAATGTATAAAAAAAAAAATACACCACTAAACTCAATAAATTGTATACAGACAGTAACAAAACACACTAGTACCTTGTATTCAGGAAAAAAATCCTTGTAACCGCCTTTAAGGAGATAAAGCTCTGGGTAATACAAGCCTGGGTACTCATTCCTGGCTCTGTCTTCCTCCCTAAGGAAGCGACACCTAAAATAAAACATTGAAAGAACTGACAGAAGCATGAGAGTGGAGACTCTCTGATACGTCTTTTACTAGATCATATTTACATTCAGTGACATTTATATGGTACACAAACCCACTCATTGTGTTGATAAGAGTCTTGATTGCTGGTTGCTAACAAGGCTCCTATACAAAAATGGTTTTCTAATTTTACATTATATTTAGGGGCAGATTTATTGCCCCTCGCTCTTTTTCCAAAAAACACAAGGCTCTGTCTTTACAAATCAGAAGCAAATTCTGGTGTTCAGAATACTGAATTCTTCCATTCAAAGGAAAGAATGGATTATGATGGTGGGGAAGGGCATGAATTTTGCTAGATTTTGGCCCAGAAACATTCATGCGTTTTTCTGGAGAAAATCTGCCAATCACCACTAGGCGACACTTCACACATGCTGTGATCCTAATGAAATGTTGCTTGCTCCCCTGAAATGTTGATGCACAGATGGTCACAATAAATGGGGAAAGCCCCCTGACTGCATAAAAATAGATTGTGTGCGGCTCCTTTTAGTATGTAGTGCAGTAAATTGTGGATTGTGTGGCTATAACTTGTATAGAAAACAGACCCTTCCTTGGCCATATGTCCTGAAAAATCATATGAAACCTGGTTTGTAGCACTTACTGCTTGCTCCACCTGGTGATCATATTGATAAGTTATATAGTCATCATATACAGTCAGCAGAAAAAAAACTAATGTCCCTCTTATGGATTTCTGAAAATAGAAATCCCAGTTTATTTGCTTTAAGAGGCTGACTATGGAGTCGTGTTCAGAATTCCACTACTTATCCAAACTTTATGAATACTTACATTTTTGGGCCTCTTTCAGAAGAGAACTCGCAATGAAAAACTATAATTAATCGCTTCTGTGCCACCGATGGAGCCAGAGGTTGTTTCAGGAAGTAGTCAGTTACTTCCTCTTGCCGGTGGAGGTTTAATGCACCCTTGTGACACCAAAATAAGAGTATTAGTTGCAGGGAAATGTTGCGAGAAATAAATAAAAAAGGAAATAAAACCACAGACTTTCTTCTAAAAGGAAAAAAAAGAGTGAGCCAAGTAGAAGAGGAACAAACAGAAGATTCAGGTTTACTATCATCAGCCACCAACTATCATCAGCTCACCTTGATGTGCCCGCCGTCATATTCATAAGGATAACGACAATCTATTATAAAGACATTCTCCACTAAACTGCTGAAGTCTCCATGAATTAAGGCTGCCAGCTGCAGAGTGAAAACTTAGTGCTTAGTGGAATTAGAAAAAATAAAACAAAAAAAAAAAAAGCCCACAGTAATCCCTACAATCCTCCTATTTAGGACATACGTTAGTGCTTTGTCTAAATCTTCGTGCAGTACATAAAAATTCACCTTGTGCACCTCCAGCAGGGCTAAAACTCCCTGTATGCTAGAAATGCTCAAAGCTATCACATATGCTGGGAGTCATAACCATCCCTACCCAATGTGTAGCTTAATTCAGCTTTACATTCTATGTTTATAAGTACAGGTATAGGACATATTATCCAGAATGCTCGAGACCAATGTTATTCCGGATAAGGGGTCTTTCCTTAATTTGGATCTCCTTACCTTAAGTCTACAAAAAAACATTAATTAAACCCTATAGGATTGTTTTGCATCCAATAAGGATTCATTATATCTTAGTTGGGATCAATTATAAGGTACTGCTTTTTTACTACAGAGAAAAAGGAAATCAGTTTTATTCTGAATTATTTGATTAAAATGGAGTCTATGGGAGACAGGCTTTCTGTAATTCAGAGCTTTTTGGATAACGGTTTCCGGATAAGGGATACCATACCTGTATGGGATCCATTATCTGGAAACCAGTTATCCAGAAAGCTCTGAATTACAGGAAGGCCATCTTCCATAGACTCCATTATAAGCACATAATTCTAATTTAAAAATAATTTCGTTTTTATCTGTAATAATAAAACAGTACCTTGTACTTGATCCCAACTAAGATATAACTAATCCTTATTGATGGCAAAACAATCATATTGGGTTTACTTAATGTTTAAGGAATTTTTAAGTAGACAATGTATGGAAATCCAAATTATAGAAGGACCCTTATCTAGAAAACCCCAGGTCCCAAGCATTCTGAATAACTAGTCCCATACCTGTATTCTCCTCTAACTAAAATCTTTAAACATACGGTCAAATATTTCTTTATAATACAAAATAGACGTTAATTTCCTTTAAAATATCATGTAATAATCCTGTAATATATAAACATAAAAACAGTGCTTAATCATATAGCTCACTGAAACTTATGCAATGTACTTAAGCATTTTAGGCATCACTTTGGAGTTCCATAAGCTTTATAAAAGAACTTGGCCTTAAGCCTCATACCTTTATAAAGACATAGAACTCTCTTTAGCTTCTAACAATCTAAATATTTTACAGTAGGGAGGTATTTAAGCCCCTATATAATACATACAGATCAAGAATAACCTGTAAAACATATCCTTATACAGTGGCTTGCAAAAGTATTCGGGCCCCCTTGAACTTTTCCACATTTTGTCACATTACAGCCACAAACATGAATCAATTTTATTGGAATTCCATGTGAAAGACCAATACAAAGTGGTGTACACGTGAGAAGTGGAACGAAAATCATACATGATTCCAAACATTTTTTACAAATAAATAACTGCAAAGTGGGGTGTGCGTAATTATTCAACCCCTGAGTCAATACTTTGTAGAGCCACCTTTTGCTGCAATTACAGCTGCCAGGCTTTTAGGGTATTTCTCTACCAGCTTTGCACATCTAGAGACTGAAATCCTTGCCCATTCTTCTTTGCAAAACAGCTCCAGCTCAGTCAGATTAGATGGACAGCGTTTGTGAACAGCAGTTTTCAGATCTTGCCACAGATTCTCGATTGGATTTAGATCTGGACTTTGACTGGGCCATTCTAACACATGGATATGTTTTGTTTTAAACCATTCCATTGTTGCCCTGGCTTTATGTTTAGGGTCGTTGTCCTGCTGGAAGGTGAACCTCCGCCCAATTCTCAAGTCTTTTGCAGACTCCAAGAGGTTTTCTTCCAAGATTGCCCTGTATTTGGCTCCATCCATCTTCCCATCAACTCTGACCAGCTTCCCTGTCCCTGCTGAAGAGAAGCACCCCCAGAGCATGATGCTGCCACCACCATATTTGACAGTGGGGATGGTGTGTTCAGAGTGATGTGCAGTGTTAGTTTTCCGCCACACATAGCGTTTTGCATTTTGGCCAAAAAGTTCCATGTTGGTCTCATCTGACCAGAGCACCTTCTTCCACATGTTTGCTGTGTCCCCCACATGGCTTGTGGCAAACTGCAAACGGGACTTCTTATGGTTTTCTGTTAACAATGGCTTTCTTCTTGCCACTCTTCCATAAAGGGCAACTTTGTGCAGTGCACGACTAATAGTTGTCCTATGGACAGATTCCCCCACCTGAGCTGTAGATCTCTGCAGCTCCCCCAGAGTCACCATGAGCCTCTTGGCTGCATTTCTGATCAGCGCTCTCCTTGTTCGGCCTGTGAGTTTAGGTGGACGGCCTTGTCTTGGTAGGTTTACAGTTGTGCCATACTCCTTCCATTTCTGAATGATCGCTTGAACAGTGCTCCGTGGGATGTTCAAGGCTATGGAAATCTTTTTGTAGCCTAAGCCTGCTTTAAATTTCTCAATAACTTTATCCCTGACCTGTCTGGTGTGTTCTTTGGACTTCATGGTGTTGTTGCTCCCAATATTCTCTTAGACAACCTCTGAGGCCTTCACAGAGCAGCTGTATTTGTACTGACATTAGATTACACACAGGTGCACTCTATTTAGCCATTAGCACTCATCAGGCAATGTCTATGGGCAACTGACTGCACTCAGACCAAAGGGGGCTGAATAATTACGCACACCCCACTTTGCAGTTATTTATTTGTAAAAAATGTTTGGAATCATGTATGATTTTCGTTCCACTTCTCACGTGTACACCACTTTGTATTGGTCTTTCACGTGGAATTCCAATAAAATTGATTCATGTTTGTGGCTGCAATGTGACAAAATGTGGAAAAGTTCAAGGGGGCCGAATACTTTTGCAAGCCACTGTAAATAGCACTTACAATTGTGATCAGTCATAACTGAAACATAATCAGGTCTTCAAGTTACATGACCCATTGGATTTTGTGTATTATAAAAAGAAAATAATCTACCCCCAATCAAAAGTCTTTGAGTTATATAATAACAGGCACTAAGTTGTTTAAAAAAACAAAACAAAAAAAAAACAAATATCTTTTTGGTTTCTATGGTTTACTGCTCCTGGGCAAACTTAGTGCCTTTTATTACATATGGGGGCTTGCATTCCATGACCTTATACTTCCCCCACGTGCCTTTATAGGAAAACTAAATGTATAATCACGATAAAGCACCCTCCAGTAATTATAATCGCTTATCTAATACCCTGGGCCGGTGTTCCTTTTCAATAAAACCTGCACTGGCCAGGGTACATCTTTAGAAGCTCATCACCTTCTCTTGATTCCAGGTGCAGAGGAATAAAATTTGAATTTTTTCACTCTGCTACACATGCGCCTGCCTCGGGCCAGAAGAAAGTAGTGTAAGAATATAACAGTGAATGAGCTCCTACAGTTTTGAGTGAACAGGAGCACTGGCCTGAGATATCAAGAAAGTGATTCTAATCACTCTGGGATGCCTAAGCTTTGGCTTCCCCAAATGACTATAACTTTCCTTCTCCTTTATTCGGAACCAGTGTGTATCACACACTAGCACCAATGATTAAACATGTATGGTTAATATCTCTGCAGCAAGGCAAGACACAGCTGATTTTTTCCAGAAAAGAAGCAGCAGCAACAACAGTTACACAAATATAAGCAAATACACTTATGCAAGCAAACAAAGAGGTTATCGTTCTATAGATCTGTATGCATAACCCAAACTTGTACTCTAACATTTGTAGCATTACTTTCTTTTCTGAGAGTGAAGGCAGAAAGCAGTACTCACAGTCTCTGCAGTGATGTAGCGGAGGTCCTGGTGTCGGCCAGTTACAGTGGGTAAAGCATAAACCTGTGCCACAAAATAAAAAGTTTGTACTGGGAAGCAAAATGGAGAATAAGGTTCAATGTTGAAAAGTGCAAAGTTATGCACTTTGGTATAAATAATATAAATGCAAGTTATATACTAAATGGTAGTGTGTTGGGGGTATCCTTAATTGAGAAGGATCTGGGGATTTTTGTAATTTGTCTAATTCCAGGTAATGTCATTCAGTGGCTTTTAAAGCAAATAAAGTGCCGTCTTGTATAAAAAAGGGCATTGATTCCAGGGATGAAAACATAATTTGGGAGTCTGCTGGAAGTAAATGTGGATACAATGGTTGGAGCTACTCAGAGATCTCAGAGAACTCTGGTGAACTCAGGAGATCCATATGTGAACGCACACTGGAAGCCTGAGCATGGAGTGCACCGTGGTTTGTGCGAGTTAGTTCCTGCTTACTATTATATTCTGGAGAAATCCAATTGCTAGACTAAACATTAGTCATAAAGGTAACATAAGACATTTGACAATTGCAGGGCCCTGAGATATCTATGTAAAATGGTGTGGGGGGGGGCCAATGAAAGATGGGGACAATAAATATGCACATATAGGTTATACCAAAACTACTGAGGCTGGGATTTTGGGGCACATAGAACTTTATATCTTGTTGGTCATTTGTCCACTTGTGCAAACTGTCTATGGAGCACACTGGTGGACTTCAATATATGAGGTCCAAACATTATACTAACGGGTATGACAATAGGTGGCTGCTTATGCCCATGTACACATCTGGAGGCATCAATCGGGTGCCATACAAAGGGCAATGGAATCTGGAACAAGGGAATGTTTGTAACAGACACAAGGATTTGTTGGGATGTTGATCTGTAAGGTACTTTTTGTCCTGGCTGGTGACAGTTTCTCCATGCAGTTGGTGCAATGTACAAAGCAGCTGCCTTATAAATTCTGATCTGCAGGAAAATCAGTTTTAGGACATCCACAGGTGGGGGGGACCACCATAGGTATCTCCAGGAGAGATAAAACCATACTTTGTAGGCTTGAACAAAGCCTACTAAAGACAAGACAAACCTACCTTTGAAAAATCTCCAATAAGTTGTCTGTGACCACAGTCTTCATCCAAAACTGTGCTAATATCCACGTCACAAAGAGAAAGTGTCTTTTTAAGAGATGTACCCTAAAAACAGCACCACAACATAGGGTAATCAATAACACAGGAATGTACAGCTATTTTTTACATGGATGACAAGCACACTTTTTTAGAAAGTACATTTTATGGTTTTCCTGCATCTTTTCTCAGGTACAACAAAATTATTTTCAAATCAATAACAGACTTTGGAGAAAATGTTCAAGACTTTGACCCACCGGATAGAATAGTCAATGGCAGGTCTTTACCTATTAAACTCAACATATACTTAGGGCAACTCCCTCAACTATATGATAGCGATAAAACTGTTGTGAAAATTGAAATCCAGAACAAATAGAAACAACATGCTAGGAGATTTACTCTAGGAAATCATATTTGCTCTTTGATAAATCTGCTGCAATGTTTCATTTAATTGTTTGTGCATTAATCTATGCCACCCATTGTAAATGAGCACATTGATTTAACCCTGGCATTAAAGGGGTCCCTATATTCCCAAATAGTGTTATTTTGGCACAATAAAAGAAAACGAAAGTCTAAGCAACCCTCCATTATATAACTATTAAAAATGTTGTCTGGTTAAAATTTTGTAAATGTAATTTCTATTGAAAGTATGATCTGCCTGGCTCTTTATATTCTCTGTGCTCCTGACAATGTAGCAAAATCCAGCAGATTAAAAAACCTAGTAAAAAAAACTAATTCCTGTTACACTCTTTCAAGTGTCAGACCCAGAGAACAGAAATGGATGAACAAAAGTTATTTTCAACTGTAACAACATTTACAAATAATTTTAAGTCCTCTGAAAACAGTAATTAATGTATACTTCAAAGTTTATTAGCATTTCTAATTATTTCTAATTCTAAATTATATATTCTGCATTAGCAGCTGAGGCCACATCTGGCCCATGGCCCCCCATTGTGTGGGCCCCCCACATAGTTACATAGTTACATAGGGTTGAAAAAAGACCAGAGTCCATCAAGTTCAACCCATCCAAGTAAACCCAGCACACACAACCCACACCCACATACACAAACCACACATACAACCACCAACACTAACTGTAGATATTAGTATCACAATAGCCTTGGATATTCTGATCTGTTCAAGAACTCATCCAGGCCCCTCTTAAAGGCATTAACAGAATCTGCCATTACCACATCTCTAGGAAGGGCATTCCCCAACCTCACTGCCCTCACCGTGAAAAACCACCTACGCTGCTTCAAATGGAAGCTCCGTTCCTCTAATCTAAAGGGGTGACCTCTGGTGCGCTGATTGTTTTTATGGGAAAAAAGAACATCCCCCAACTGCCTATAATCCCCTCTAATGTACTTGTACAGAGTAATCATGTCCCCTCGCAAGCGCCTCTTTTCCAGAGAAAACAACCCCAACCTTGACAGTCTAACCTCATAGCTTAAATCTTCCATCCCCTTAACCAGTTTAGTTGCACGTCTCTGCACTCTCTCCAGCTCATTAATATCCCTCTTAAGGACTGGAGCCCAAAACTGCACTGCATACTCAAGGTGAGGCCTTACCAGGGACCTATAAAGGGGCAAAATTATGTTTTCATCCCTTGAGTAAATGCCCTTTTTTATACAAGACAGCACTTTATTTGCTTTAGTAGCCACAGAATGACACTGCCTGGAATTAGACAACTTGTTATCAACAAAAACCCCTAAATCCTTCTCCATTAAGGAAACCCCCAACACACTACCATTCAGTAGATAGTTCGCGTTTATATTATTTCTACCAAAATGCATAACTTTGCACTTATCAACATTGAACCTCATTTTCCCAATTTTGTCAAATCGCTCTGCAAAGCAGCAGCATCCTGCATGGAACTTATAGTTTTGCACAATTTTGTGTCATCAGCAAAAATAGAAACAGTACTGTCTATGCCCTCCTCCAGGTCATTAATAAACAAGTTAAAAAGCAAAGGACCAAGGACTGACCGCTGCGGTACTCCACTAACCACACTGGTGGTAAATGGAACATTTTCTAATTGGACCACTCTTTGTACTCTATCCTTCAGCCAGTTCTCTATCCAATTACAAATATTATGTTCTAGGCCAATATTCCGTAATTTTGATCATTAACCTTCTGTGAGGTACTGTATCAAACGCTTTAGCAAAGTCCAAGTAGATGACATCAACTGCCATTCCAGCATCGAGGTTCCTACTCACCTCCTCATAAAAGGCGACTAAATTAGTCTGGCAAGATCTGTTACACATAAAACCATGCTGGCACAAACTAATAGTATTGTGAACTGCAATGTATTCAAGTACCCTATCCATTATTACCCCTTCCAAAAGTTTTCCTACTACTGATGTCAGACTAACAGGCCTATAGTTTTCAGGCTGAGAACGGGATCCCTTTTTAAATAACGGCACCACATTAGCAATCCGCCAATCTCTCGGCACCATGCCAGACCTCAACGAATCCTGAAAAATTAAGTGAAGAGGCTTGCCAATCACAGCGCTCAGCTCATTTAATACCCTGGGATGAATCCCATCCGGTCCTGGACCTTTGTTTACCTTTACATGTTCAAGTCTCTTTTGAATTTCCTCCCGAGTGACACATGTCTGGCTGCTTATCTTTGTGTAAGCTTTAAATGGTATCAGTACTGAGATTAACTGGTCCCTGCATTGCCCAGGCTGTAAGCCCTTGTATTGTGCTCAACTGTAAGTCCCTTATTTGTTCACACCTGTAAGACCTCAGGCTCAGACTGAAGGCTCCCACATTGTTCACACCTCAGACAGACTGTAGGAGGAGTGCTGGCATTGTCACTGTATGTAGTACAGTACAAACTCTGTTCATGTTGGAGTGGCCATGATCAGGTTACAGATTATAGGTTTCCCTGTCTCCTTCCCTACTCTGCCTGCCCTACGATGCCTGTGTGTACCATACTCTATGGTTTAAAAAATGTGAGTGGTCACAACTGGCTTCCATTATTTGCCCTCCACCACATAGGCCAGAAAAATTCCAGCCCCTGATACTACAATTGGACAACATTGCCATATTTATTGCAATCTAATATAGTGTAATAAAGTTAAAGAGCAAGAAAATGCCACTGGTATGCTTTGCACACCAGGTTTTCCCACCCTTTGCTATCTTATGTGTGCAAACACTTCAGAATATGACTTACCCTCCTCCTTGGTTGGCAGTTCTCTTCCTCAGGTTGAAGGGGGCTGCTGGTACTGCGTCTCCTTTTAATTCTGACAGGTGTTTCACTGTCTTGTGGCCTCACTGTGCGTTTAAGCATCGGCCTGTCAAGTTTCTCTGGCATAGATGGTGAGCGGTAAAGACGGCTTCTGTTTAAAGATATCTGTTTAAGAGTAAATTATTTTAGTGGTATTTAATCTGTGTAGATTACAGCTGAGAAATAAGATATATTTTTATGCTGATCACTTGACAGGGAGGCTGGGATGTTATTGTGTGTCATATGTCTAAAGGGGAATTTAACTGGAAAATAAATGGAAACCTAGTACACAACAGTTAAAACACACTGATGTAAAACTAAAAACAACTTCTAGCAACAGGACAACTAGGTGTGTTGGCACTCGAGGAAGGGTAAGTTTCTGTATGTGTTCTCCTACAGCAAAGATCTGGATCTAACTGCCCTTCTTTAGGACAGAAAACTATAAGAAGCCACAGAGTAAAGAAAAACATTGGGGAAAGATGGCAAAGGCCACCCAAGGAATGATTACTGCAAAACAAAGTTTTTGACAGTAGGCCATATGTTTATCAGGTTTGTATAGAAAGAGTATAGGGGAAATGCAGAATTTAGTGGATACTATCAAGTGCTGCTTACTAATTTGAACACAAGAAAGCAGAAAAACAGAGCACACCATAGAACTTGTTAAGCAGAGCAGGTTCACTTAATGTGTCAAATCATAAACATCTATTTGAAGTTGCTGAAGTATGTCAGGTGCTCAAACCAACAGTGGCTTGGGTTCACCAGGTTCCCGTTGCATTACCATAAAAAATAACAAGGTTCACTGCAGAGCAAAGCAAGTACAGGTATGGGATCCGTTATCCGGAAACCCAATATCCAGAAAGCTCCGGATTACGGAAAGCCTGTCTCCCATAGACTCCATTTTAATCAAATAATTTGGATTTTGAAAATGTATTTCCTTTTTCTCTGTAAAAATAAAAATGGTACCTTGTACTTAATCTCAACTAAATTATAATTAATCCTAACTGGATTCAAAGTAATTCTATTGGGCTTAATTAATATTTTATTGATTTTTTAGTAGACTTAAGGTATGAAGATCCAAATTACTGAAAGACCCCTTATCCGGAATACTCTTGGTCCCGAGCATTCTGGATAATGGGTCCTATACCTGTACTATGAATCTCTTCTGTTTGAAGAATGACCTGTGAGGTCTAAAACATGTAGTGCTATGCATCTCTAATTCAACTACACAGAAGTTGCACTTGCTTTGCTTTCCAGTGAACTTTGTATTTTTCACTTGGCCGATGTATATTGTGGAACAAAACGGATCAACACAGAGCGTTCAGTTCATTAAAAGGATGTGGAGTTTATACGTTTCACATCCTTAAGTCTAAACTTCAACTAATTCAGAAAAGGCAAGGTTACAGAATATTCCTGGGATGATTGTTTCGTAAAGGAAAATTAAATGGTGTAAATTTATTCAGAGTGGTCCTCTGAGCAATATTGCAATTTGAATTAATCTTCTACGAAATTATTTTCTGTACATTTTCTGTAAAGAGGAAAAAAAATGCATGAAGAACAAAAATTTCACACTGTAATATTCTTTACTAGGCAGTGTTAAAAAATGCTAATTTAATTGCACATTGTTGTCTACTTAATGGTGACATGCTACTTTGTTGCAAAAACAGTAACTACTTCAGCAGGAAGTTTTAAAACGTACACTGCACACAGGAGCAAATTATAAAACTCTCAATTTTTCCACTAGCAGAGGAGGTCACTAAATAGTTTCCATGTTCACAAAAACTATACTGAATTTGGGCAAAGAAATAGTTGTAAATCGTGCAGAATTAGTTAACCCTAGGGTTGCCAACAGTCAGTTGAGTCAAAAGCCTGGCATTAACAGGCTAAAAATGCTCAGACACTACTAAAAATAGAAAATGAGCTTAAAATTGCAGAATTGCTCAAAGAAGCACCTTGAGTAAGTGTATATCAATTAATTATATACATTTTTGGGTTTTAGATTTAGATTCCCTTTAAATTACTTACATTGTTTACATTGCTGACTTCTACTTCTTGATTTAAAAGAGGTCCTGACAGAAGAATTGCCATGCTAGAGGACAAGTTACCAACAGCTCCAGAGGGATTCTACATGCACAATGGAAACAATGTATTAGCAAAAACCAGGAATAGATCTTTATAAGATATATCCACTTTATTACTAAAACAAGCACGCAGGGTTTAAAGGTTGCTCCAGTAGCTCATTCAAAATATACGAGTGCATTCTACACACTGCAATTTGTTACTAGAAAGCCAAAAATACTAACCTCAATCTCCTCTTCATCAACTGAAAAAAAATCTGCAAATCCATCAAGATTTTGCATTTTGATGTCATCATGTGGTCCCTCCAAACAAGGGGCAGCTGCACTTATTGGGGAACCCAAGATATTCATCTCACAATCCTCGTCTAGGGAGATATCAACCTGCCAGGACACAACTATAAGCACTTTGTTCTTTCCCATGTGTTTGCTCTGACATGTTTGACACAGAAAGGCTAGAATTAGTTCTTGGATGCAGTAACATGACAGCACCCACTTAAGAATATAATATTACCAAATATTTACTTGACTTGGTTAAAATGGGTTTGTGTCAACTGATAAAGCTGAATAAACTAATAAAAAAAATCATCCTATAACAGTCCCAAGAAAATATAATACAACAACATCAGTAGTTAACTCATCTCAGGCTGAAAATCAGACACTATAAAATGGGATAGGCTGCAAAGTCTCAAAAACTTTGTACTTCATGTACATCAGTTATTTAGTAGATATTGCGGCTATTGACAGCATATAAGAAAATGTATGTTTCTGGTTTGCTGTAACTCAACAGAAAATGTATGTGCCAGCAACAGAACTTAAATACATATAAATACTGAGATGGGAAGCACTGCACTGAGGCACTTACCTTGTCCTCTGGTGCTGGAGAGAATTGTGAATCGACTGCTTCTTGTGGCAGCACCAAAGCAACAGGTTTGCAGTTTGGATTTTTAAACAATTCACTCTCCTGAAAATAGCAACCATTAAAAAGAAATACACTTTGACACACAAACTAATACTTTACAGTAATGACCTCTTCCAACCGCTTTCACATGTTACTTCCTGAGGTCCAAAATTTCTCAATCTCGCTTACATTTTCCTTATTGGACATGCTTCTCTGTCCTCCTGAGGTCTTTTTAAAACTTGGAGTACTACAAAGAAGGCGAGGCTGGGTAAGGCAGAAAATAACATGTTTTGTTTAGTAAGAGGGTCTTAAAATGCATGTATTTATATGATGGTGATACATGAAAAAAAATCACTACAAAAGTGAATTAAATGACTACAGCTCGTGCCAGAAAGAGCAAATGAAAAGAAGAATACATTTCAATGGTTCAAGGATAACTGGCTAACTAGGCACCAGCAGAGAAGACATAAAAGTGCAGAACCTCTACAAAGGCAAATCAAACCAAGAATATATATTGCTTTATTTCATTTAGCAAACTAAAAAAACTATACATGCTCTAACCTTGACAAAATATATAATAATAAAAATGAAGGTTTCGCTGTCCCGCATGTAGTACTTCTGCCAAAAACAAATGTACCCATATAAAGAACCAAACAGCATAGACAAAAATAATTGTCTCTGTCTAAGGAATTACACTATACAAGGCCACTCACCAGAACAGAATTCATGTTTCCTCTCTGACACTTTCTGTGAAAAGAAAAGAAGAGTTATCTATAGATCTACAAATCCATATGAATAAATACGCCTGTAGATATAAGTTACCATGGCAGATAAAGAGCAGGATGAGCAAGTATGTGGCTTGGTGCTCCTCTGCATAATCTATTTCCAGAGAAAGCGGAGTTGTGCCAAGGCAAGCAGTGGTGACACACTTCCACTAATTTAAATCATTTAACCTATTCAGTTTCTTTGTAGGTCCAGGAATAAAGCAAAAACATAAGCAATTGAATTGCAGTACTAACCAGTCATACATCATTGAATTAAAAGGCAGTCTTTGAAAAGAGAAAGAGGGGGATTTTAAGGCACAATATTTGGCAAAAATTAGACCACAGCAAGTTTGCCACACCCATTATGGCAAATCTGAAGGTGGGTCCCTGGGATATCAAAGTTAGGCAACTAAGACTATTGTACCTTAATAGGTCTACCCATCAATGCTAACTCACATCATTCAAGTCAATTTTTGGTACTACACTTCAGATAGAAGAGAAGACTAGACGCTCAATTTCTCCAACATCAAAAGGGGGGGCCACAAAGCAGCCTGGGGGAAGGGGGCAAAGAACTTGTTTATAACGAGGTGCCAAGATATTAAAGGAATAAAACATGTTTTCTGCAAAACGCATCGGTTTTGATGCTTCTCCAGCAAAATCCTGCATTGAAATCAGTTTTCCAAGAATGCAAACAGATTTTCTTTATATTTAACTTGAAAATTTTACATGGGGCTAGCCATATTCTTCATTTCCCTGGTTGCCACAGCCATGTGACTTGTGCTCTGATAAACACTTTACTGCCACGCTGCAAATTGGTGTGGTATCTTCCCCCTCCCAGCGGCCGATCAGCAGAACAATGGGAAGGCAGCAAGATAGCAGCTCCCAGTAGATATCAGAATAGCACTTAAAAGGAAAAGTAACACTAAAAATTTTTTAACTAAAACTATTGATCAAGCCTAGCCTGACTCCTTCCTATACAGAAGGAAGGCTAGATCAATCGATCGCCGCATAGTGGACGCTTCCCCTGATACTTCACCTGCATCGCCGTATCACCTTTCTTCAAATGACCGGAAGCCAACTTTTAACAGGTATTTTGTACTACAGCATTCAAAATAATAAATGGTTTGTGGGATAGGGTAATTATTGGGGCAGGGTAAAATACATTTTTTAGTTAAAAATTTTTAGTGTTACTTTTCCTTTAATAGTAAGAAATCTACACGGGCCGATATCGGTCCCTAGGACCGACTGGGCAGCTTATCTGCCCGTGTAGGGGCAGAAAAGAGCGGCCAGGTTAAAAGTTTCAGTCGGATCGGGGGCCGCATCGGCTCGCTGATGCGGTCCCCGAATCGACTGCCCCATTGCCGCCTACATAATACGGTTGTTTGGCCCCAGGGCCAAACGATCGGATTATTTATTTATTTCTTTTTTTTAACTTCAAGCTCCCCGATATCCCCCACCCGTAGGTGGGGATATCGGGGGAAGATCCGCTCGCTTGGCGATCTCGCCAAGCGAGCGGATCTTACCGTGTATGGGGACCTTAAGTCCAGCTTGGGACTCCTCCAGTTATACTGAGTAGGAGAAACAATAGCTTGTTTAAATAGCTGCCTGAAAGCAGTTCTAATGTAGCGCTGGCTCCTTCTGAAAGATCAGACTCAGACACAATGCACTGAGATGGCGCCTACACACCAATATTGCAACTAAAAAAAAAAAAAAATACACTTTAAATTGTACAGGGAATTATTTTCTATGTAAACAGTGTAATCCCTTCAAGCAAACTTTTACCACCATCAACCATCTTACACCCACAACTCCACAAAGGTAAAATACAATAATTAAAACAAGTTTACAAGAATTATAAAAAAAAAAAAAAAAAGCTGCTAAACTAAAATAACAAAAATTTATTTTTTACACTTACTTGGCTTTGCATCCTAGATCTGGCGTAAATCTGCACAAAATTGAAGCAAAATAAATACTTTCAAATTGCAGTTTGATGCCTCCCTGTGGAGCCAGTTCTATATGCCAGCTAAATTAATAGATTGGCTTTGAAGGGACGGAGCATATTTCACAAGTACAACATTCTCTGACCACTGAAAGCCCCATGCCAAATAATTTCATATTGGAGGTCAGAGTGAATACTCATAGCAGAAATAAATATATTTTGTTACCTTTAAATTAACTTTTAGTGTAGTGTAGACATTGATATTCTCAGAAAATCTGCAACTGGTCTTATTTTTTTTTTTTTTTGTGGTTTTGCAGTTATTTAGCTTTTTGTTAAACAGCTCTCCAGTTTAGGATTTCAGCAGCTGGTTTCTAAGGTCTTTTTTTCCTTAGCAACCAGTCATTTGAATGAGAACATTAAAATAGGAAGATAAGGGATAAAAAGTAATAATAAAACTGTAGCTTCGCAGAGCAACTTTGGCTGCTGGGGTTAGTAACTTCCATGGAAAGCTAGAAAGATGAAGAAGAGGAAGGCAAATAATTCATAAAATAACAAAAACTTTAAAAATGAAGACCGATTGCAACATTGCTAGGAATGGAATTCTATAACATACTAAAAGTTAACTTAAAGATGACCCACCCTTTTAAAGCCTATTTTCCTCTGGCAGACAGCTCCTGAATTTTTGTACCAAGACACTGGGTTATGTCTGCATTTAAAAAAAAAAAGTGCTTTTTTTTTTTGTTGACAATCATGGTGACCTCTATCATTAAAGGTGCTATCAACAATATCATAGAGCAGTTATAGGATTGGCAGCAAAAGGAAAAGCTGCAAATAAATAATATCTTTAGGAATGAAACCCTTCTTAAAGAAATACGGTGATGGGAAAACATGTTTTTTTTTTAAAAGGCATCAGTTAATAGAGCTTTTCCAGCAGAATCCTGCATTGAAATCAGTTTTTCAAAAAACACAAAGATTTATTTTTACATTTCATTTTGAAATTTTACATGGGGCTAGCCATATTCTTCATTTCCCAGGGTGCTACAGCCATGTGACCTGTGCTCGGATAAGCTTCAGTCACACTTTACTGCTGACTTTCCTGCAAGTTGGAGTGATATCACCCCCTTTAAGATTGCAGCTATCCGACTCCTGTATTGCTAAAAGTTGTAGATATGGGAGTAGCACTCAATAGTAGGAAATCCAAGTCTGACTTGGGACTCCTCTAGTTACATGGGAGCAGAAAAAACAATAGGTTATCTTAAAGCAGTTCTAATATTTTCTACTGAAAGCTCAGACTCAGGCACAATGCACTGAGATGGCGCCTACACACCAATATTACAACTAAAAAAAAATAAATTTGTTGGTCCAAGAATAAAATTTTAAATGGTAGAGTGAATTATATGCTATGTAAACAGTGTAATTTAGAAATTAAAAGCACACCATAAAAATTATGACAGATTCCCTTTAAGTTCTTCAACAATCAAGATCCACTGGAACAGGGTGGAAATACAGTGGCTTGCAAAAGTATTCGGCCCCCTTGAACTTTCCACATTTTGTCACATTACAGCCACAAACATGAATCAATTTTATTGGAATTCCACGTGAAAGACCAATACAAAGTGGTGTACATGTGAGAAGTGGAACGAAAATCATACACGATTCCAAACATTTTTTACAAATAAATAACTGCAAAGTGGGGTGTGCGTAATTATTCAGCCCCCTGAGTCAATACTTTGTAGAAGCACCTTTTGCTGCAATTCCAGCTGCCAGTCTTTTAGGGTATGTCTCTACCAGCTTTGCACATCTAGAGACTGAAATCCTTGCCCATTCTTCTTTGCAAAACAGCTCCAGCTCAGTCAGATTAGATGGACAGCGTTTGTGAACAGCAGTTTTCAGATCTTGCCACAGATTCTCGATTGGATTTAGATCTGGACTTTGACTGGGCCATTCTAACACATGGATATGTTTTGTTTTAAACCATTCCATTGTTGCCCTGGCTTTATGTTTAGGGTCGTTGTCCTGCTGGAAGGTGAACCTCCGCCCCAGTCTCAAGTCTTTTGCAGACTCCAAGAGGTTTTCTTCCAAGATTGCCCTGTATTTGGCTCCATCCATCTTCCCATCAACTCTGACCAGCTTCCCTGTCCCTGCTGAAGAGAAGCACCCCCAGAGCATGATGCTGCCACCACCATATTTGACAGTGGGGATGGTGTGTTCAGAGTTATGTGCAGTGTTAGTTTTCTGCCACACATAGCGTTTTGCATTTTGGCCAAAAAGTTCTATTTTGGTCTCATCTGACCAGAGCACCTTCTTCCACATGTTTGCTGTGTCCCCCACATGGCTTGCGGCAAACTGCAAACGGGACTTCTTATGGTTTTCTGTTAACAATGGCTTTCTTCTTGCCACTCTTCCATAAAGGCCAACTTTGTGCAGTGCACGACTAATAGTTGTCCTATGGACAGATTCCCCCACCTGAGCTGTAGATCTATGCAGCTCGTCCAGAGTCACCATGGGCCTCTTGGCTGCATTTCTGATCAGCGCTCTCCTTGTTCGGCCTGTGAGTTTAGGTGGACGGCCTTGTCTTGGTAGGTTTACAGTTGTGCCATACTCGTTCCATTTCTGAATGATCGCTTGAACAGTGCTCCGTGGGATGTTCAAGGCTTTGGAAATCTTTTTGTAGCCTAAGCCTGCTTTAAATTTCTCAATAACTTTATCCCTGACCTGTCTGGTGTGTTCTTTGGACTTCATGGTGTTGTTGCTCCCAATATTCTCTTAGACAACCTCTGAGGCCGTCACAGAGCAGCTGTATTTGTACTGACTTTACATTACACACAGGTGCACTCTATTTAGTCATTAGCACTCATCAGGCAATGTCTATGGGCAACTGACTGCACTCAGACCAAAGGGGGCTGAATAATTACGCACACCCCACTTTGCAGTTATTTATTTGTAAAAAATGTTTGGAATCATGTATGATTTTCGTTCCACTTCTCACGTGTACACCACTTTGTATTTGTCTTTCACGTGGAATTCCAATAAAATTGATTCATGTTTGTGGCTGTAATGTGACAAAATGTGGAAAAGTTCAAGGGGGCCGAATACTTTTGCAAGCCACTGTAGATCACCGCTGTTTGCCTATTTATACCAACACACATTTGGAAAGATTTTAAAGGCTAACAGAGAAGGACAATTTATGTTAAAGTACAGTATGGTATTTGATATGTTCACATATGTATTAAATATGAACAAAAATGTCTTTAAACAAGCAGATATGTGCAATTATACATGCAGCTTGAGTGAAGTGACTGTGACTCAGATTGGGAATTGTGAAGCATGTAGTGAGATGATAAAAATATAAGGATTTTTCTGAGAGAGGAAGTCAGATACGTGAAGAAAATGTTTACAAAAAAGGAGACAAGAAATCCTGTGTTTCTTTTGATAGAGGACAGCTTTTCTGAGCGCTTATGGCTGTATTTACATAGACCTTTCTGATAAAGTTTACTTAGTTTTTACCTTTCCTTCTCCCTTAAGCTTTAAATAAACCCAATAGGATTCTTGTGCCTCCAGTAAGGATTAATGTTATCTTAGTCTGTGCTGGAGCAACAAAACGGCAAATCACATGCAAAAAAACATCTGGTGCCAAAGTTTTGATTACTTACAGGCCATCAAACTGGACAAATTGTGTCTTTGGTGACTCCACTTTGCCTGAAAATTGATAATCACATGCATAAGAAACATACTGCCATGATGAGCTTATTGGACTGAAATTAACACACTTGATGAAAGCACTTTTTGTTTAAGTATTTCAACTAAATTCTATCTGAAATATCTCTCTCAACTGTGGTAGTCAGCACACAAGTAAAGAGACATTTGCATCTAAAAGGTTAACCTTTTAAAATGTCTACTATTGTGTTATATTTTAAATTATTTTGTGTCAGTCCCATTCTGAAATTGAAAATGCAATATTATTGTTTTATCAACAATCCACTACCTAAATGCTACAGCAGCCCTTAAATAAAATGAATATACATAGGTACCTTGTTCTTGTTTACTCAGCAGAAACTAAAGAATTCATACCTAATGACATTCTGTCAGGGGACTCTGTTGGCAGTGGCCCAGTCTCATCACCAAGGTTGGACAAGTCCAGGCAGCGTTTGGGAGTTTCACTGATCGTGGCAAAGAAACAAAAAAAACAAAAAAGAAAATAACTGTCCATGCGTAAATAAAGATTTTAGGGAAGAGAAAAACTATTTTTTAGCAATAAGAGCAAAATAGTGAGAGCAGACTAGTATATCTTCCAGTACAATCAAAACCATGTTATAAACAGTGCACTGAAGAAAATTAGGAAAAAGGAATATATGGACGGTTTCTTAAAGGAAAGAATATACAGCATATGTCACAATGCTGCACACACAATAAACAGGTGATGTTTTTCTCTGCCGTTTTTTACATAGCATGTCCACGCTGTCATGAAGCTCCTAGGTTCCAAGCATTCCTGCTCCCTTGCAGCCATTAAAAATTACCAGTTATATTTTAAGACAGACAGTACATGTGCAGATAAAAGCTCCTGTTTCAGGCCCTCCAGCTTATTGGCTTGTGTATGGGTTCCTCCAAAGACCTTACTTTTATATTGAGCCTCTAGAGAAGCAAAAAACAAAATAGAAATGCTAAAAAAAAAAAAAAATAGCTGACCTCACCAACTGATAAATTCTACTTTACAATGTACTCTAACTTCTTTGCTAAGACCTTTATTATGACCACTAATCACTTCAAATAATTCAAAAGCTTAATGTTTCTGAGACTCTTCAGCAACTTGCACATTTGTTTTTAGGTAATCACCATAGCAGGTAATGGGGAAGGTGGTCAATTTGAGGCAAACTGGCAATGGCTCCCAAGCATCTGAAATCATCAGTTTGTGATGCCCTTAAAACAGGGGTCCTCAAACTACAGCCCGCGGGTCGATTCGGCCCCCCAAGATCATTTACCCAGCCCCCACTGGTGTGATGCGGTGACACGCTGGGGCCGAGGACAATGCTGAGGCAGACAGGTAGTAGCCAGGGGTGAGGATGCAGCGGGGGCATAGTTCGAGGACTAACTATAGTCCAGCCCCCCCCAACAGTCTGAGGGACCAAGAACTGACACCCTGTTTAAAAAGTTTGAGGACCCCTGCCCTAAAACATATACAGAGCACAAAATAACCAGTTCTGCAAATTTCTCTGCATGCAGGCTTTAGAATGCCGAGCTGATATTTACCCAGTGAAGGTACTTAGGTTACTAAATCCAACAGCAAGGTCAGTGACAGGTGTCAAAGGCTGTTCAGGAGAAAATGTAACTGAGGAATCTTTTTCACGAAGGAGGTTTAATATCATTCTGCAATTTGTACGGAAATGCAGGCCTTGGTTGGACTTTGGGGGTGCTTCTGATGACATTATGTGATTCTCTGCCATGACTTCAGCCGAGCCTCCACTACTTGTCTGGAACCTGTGGTGCAAATGAAATACATAGTTATAGCACAAAATAAAAATGAAAGATCTGCAAACATGTGTTTTATACAAAACTCACAAATCTGTTTATTTTGTTATGAAAAACTTTCATATACTCTATGAGAACAATGAAGGTTATTACCATAAAGCTTGACTCTACAGCCATGTTTTTATTAATATACCCAAACATCTTTTATTTCAACTCACACAACAAACGTGCATTTTGGAGCCCTCCTTCTGACTAACATGTTTAATACCACCGATTGGGCACCTCAGATGCCTCATAAAAATTTTAAGCAATTTTAAAGAACAGTATTGCCAAAAAAAAGAAAGATCTGCGTTGAGATAAAATATAGCCTACCCTGGTCTGGGGCATTCAATGTGACTTAAATAGATAGAAAATAATCCAATTGGGTTTAATTAATGTTTTATTGATTTTTTTTAGTAGACTTAAAGGAGAAGGAAAGGCTAAGTCACTTGGGGGTGCCAAAATGTTAGGCACCCCCAAGTGACTTTAATCGCTTACCTTTTACCCCGGGCTGGTGCCCCTGTTGGGATAAAACCGCACCAGCCTGGCGTAGCTGCAGCAAGTGTTCACTCTTCCTTTGTGCGCTTGTGCAGTAGAGTGAAAAGCCAAACCTTAACAAGAAAGTGGGCTTTTTCACTCTACTGCGCATGCTCTGGCCCAGGGATTCCAAAGAGAGAAGAAATAAGGAAGAGGAAACGCTCAAAGACAAGCCAACCCAGAATATAATTTTTTGCCTAATAAGAGAAATTCTAAGCAACTTTGCAATATACATTCATTACAAATGTATAATGGTTTTTGAGTTATTTGTATATATAACTGCTATTAAAAGTAGTGTTTGTCAGTCATTTTTTATTTTCTGCCCTGGTGGCTTTGACTGTTGAAACAATTTAGCAGATACAAGGCAGCAGCCTGACAGACCTGTATTGCTGAAGGAGACTGACGTTTGCAATATTGTTTAAAAAGTAACAACCAGGAGTTCAGCAAATGCTGCTTTCTATAGCAATTACAATTAGCTATTAAAGCACTGAAAATTAGCCTTGGTATATAGGGACGGCCATGCGTCAAAGAGTACATTTTAAAGATTATTTATGACTCTTATTATATACTATTTAAGTACCTCTAAGTACAATATCCACTAGAGTGCAATACTCACTCCACCTGATAACATCAGGGCAATATTATTTGAGAAAAGGCTACAACATGCATGTATAAAGCAGGGCACAGATCATCACTACTGAACAGAGGTCACTAGAATGACAAGTTTAATAAGAACTGCTTACATTCGGGGGTTACACGCTCCTTAATTATCGAACCGACTCTCCATCGCCAAGTAGTCTGCGTCTGAAGCAAGTTATCATGTGTCCAGAACACCCTTCTACCCCTACAGCATCTGCGTGCACTTTTATTTTACCATTCGAACCCCTACTACGATACCAGTTACAGATACAACGTAGCAAAAAAAAAACAAAAAACCGAACACAAAATTAAAATCTTCCGCTTAGAACAACTAACCAATCACAAGAGAGCATCCGGGTCACAACTCACAAAAGCACCTAGAAAGGCTGTAGGACAGGGAGGTCCGTTGGGATAGGCTACAAGACAAGCTGTTTGAAACAAATATCTGTAATAATTGGCTGATAAGAGCGCGTCACAGGCAGCGCAGTCTCAGATTGGTTTAGTTGTTTTAGAGCTCTTCCTGGTCCCTGTTGCGCTCAGTGATTCGCTATCTCGTTTGTATTATGCATGCAGGGCGCGCCCACTTTGCTGTGGCGGGGTGTTTAAAGAGCAATGGCTGAGTAGCTTTAGTCAGCTGTTGTCTGAGCCATGCAGCGGTAATAGAGGGAAGCGTGCTGTTTGAAGTTGGTGTTCTACGATGAGCTTGTGTTGCTTTTTCTCCTCCGTTCTTTGGAAATTCTGTAGCTTTCCTATGCTGGAGTGGTTATGCTCACCCACTGGCTTAATGCTCTGTTTTGCCTGGCTGGTTGAAGGGCTTTAGAGTAGTGTGGATTTGACGTGTAATCGTTTTGTATTTGGTAGCTCCTGGCAGTTATTAGAAGTCTGCTTTTGGTATTAAAAAAAAAAAATGTATCTGGTTTTGTAATAATACATTCACTTCAAATGTGGAAAATGCTGTCAGGTTATTTCAGTGTTTTACATGGAAACATCTTGAGTTCTCTCTAATTCTGTTTGGATCTATGGGGCTCATTTGTAAACACTTGGCAAATTTGCACCTGGTCATTAACCCATAGCAGCCAAGCAGTAATTAGCCAGCTTTAGGTTAAACACTAAAAGCAATCATCTGATTGACCATGGGTTACTGCCCAGGTGCAAACTTACTCAGTGTTTACACATAACTTCAATTTTGTGCTTAAAATCTTGTTGCTGTCTTAATACAGGTTCCATATAAAATCTTCATGCTGCATGACTGGTTAGTAATTCTGCCCTGTTGTATGCTGTACGTTTTATAATGGTTCTCTAGCAAGAATATAATACGCATCAGAAAGGATTAATAATGTGGCATGTATTAAGAAACTGGAATACTTCTGGGATACATTTGTGCATTATCTAGGGAGGGAGGACCTGTAAAAAGCTTGATGGCCTTCAGGAATAGGGGCAGTAAAGCTTAACCTGGAATTGTAACCATTTTCTCTAAAACTTTTTGTATATGTATATCTTTGCTGCGCAGGTTGCATTGTCACTGTTTAAAATCGCACTTTATATAAATTCACTGCATGGATGATTTGTGTACCATTTATTATGCTACATTTGAGCTGATTATCACAGCAAACTTTTTTTTGTTCTAAACCAAAAGGAAGAAAATTTTACATTAAAGCTAATGTCAGTGGCGAAAATATGCCTACATAGTTTTACTACTGTTTTTGCAATCTCTTACCTGTCTAAGCAAATCACCAGCTTGTTTCTAGGGTTCAGTTGAGCCTTAGACTGCTAGATGTTCTTGACTTGGCCCAAAATAAGCTGCATATTTAAAGGGGAACATTTATTGAAGTGTTTAATCTCATAGAAATTAGACACTTCCTGTACAGTTACTGAAATCAAGTTCACTGTCTCCATGTCAGAAATTGACCTCTCTCTACATGCAACTTTGTGTCAGGGTCAGTTATTGTGAAAGACCACTGTAGTACACTGTCTAACTTTAGACAAAGGGAACACACATTTGACCTAACCATCAAAATCTAAATGATTCCTACATGAAGAGAGACAGATTGCTGCGAGTAAGGTGGCCATACACTGGCTGACTTCAGCTGCCGATATCTGTTCTTTAGACCGATTCAACAACTTGTATGCTCCATGTATGGGCACAGGCCTTCCCAACCAACATATGGCCTGAAATTAGCCAGATCTCAATTGGGCAGGTTTGTTTTTTCTGTTGGTTTAGGCATTGCATCGGCTCACTGTTGCATTCCCCGATCTGATGGCACCTATGCCTGCCTAGAGGTTGAATTGACCCGATATTGCCCGCTCATAGGTGGGCATATAGGGAAAAGATCCGCTCACTCGGTAACTTCGCCAAATTTGTTTATGGCCACTATTTTGGCCTTTTCAGAGGACCCAAATCATTTAAGCCAGCTTTTTCTAATGTAGAATTTGGTTAAAATGAGCTATACACCTTAATTTTATTTACTATTTTCACTTTTAAGTGGGTCACCGTAGGTACCATGCTTACAATGTAAACATATGTAATTTGTACAAAGGTATCCATATAGGCATCGATCGGTCATTCTGCTTGCCTGATCCCTTTCCTGTGTATATATATATATATATAACACCGTGGCACTATCCATTTGGTATGCTGATCCCAAATGTTAACCTGATGTCTAGAAGGGTAAAAGATTTTTTTTCCTTTTCACTTAGTGGTAGTTCATGTTTAAATAAACTTTTAGTATGATGCAGTGATTTTCTAAGACAAACCTGAAATGTTCTTTGTGGTTCTTAAATGATTTAACGTTTTGTTCAGCAGTACTCCAGTTTGGAATTTCAGCAGCTTTCTGGTTGCTAGGGTCCAACTTTTTTAGCAACCAGCCAATGGTTTGAGTGAGAGACTGAAAAAAAAAAAAAAAAAGAATACAAGGTCTGGATAGATGTAATAAAAAGTAACAAAATTGTAGCCTCACAGAGCTCACTTGGAGATCTTGGAAGAGAAAAATGAAGGTGAATAATTCTAAAACTATAAAAATCAAGACCAAGTGAAAAGTTGCTAAAGATAGACTATTCCCTTTTAAATCTGCTCAGTCTAGCCATTGGTTGCACAAATTAATCGTCTCGCTTATGTGATGACCAAGCCTATAATACAGTGCTTTAATTATTTTCCATGCTTTAAGAGATGGATTATGTGTACAGCCAGAAAGTTTCACTTTGCACAGGTAGGTAGACTTTTAAGTGTAGGGGTGTATTCCTGGCAAGCGTTTTTCAGCTTGCCAAAAATACTCTACATGTGGCATTAGCCCTACTCTTGTGATAATGAACCAAAAAGGGGTTAAAGAACCCCAATCAGGCACTCGAGTCATGCTTACATCAATTTATGTAAATGGTACCCCTTCATTCTCCTTTCCTATTAAACACTGTATAAATGTCTATATTAGTATATAAGTAACTTTACATCTATTTGTGGGTAGACAAGACACAATTTGCTATTATAGATGTACATCTATAATTTGACTTGTTTACCTGATAGTGGCTATTATCTCATTTTGCCATTTTACTCCTTAACCATTTAAAGAGCGGGTGGCAACAGATGGGTAATCTTCTTCTATTTTGGAGATATATACAAGAAACAGAAGGACTTGGCACTCACTTAAAAAAAAAAAAACAAATTCTGTAATGTGCCAGATTAAATAACTTTTTACTATTTTACAAAATTCTGTGAGTGCCAAGTCCTTCTGTTTCTTGTACCATACACTTGATTATTCAACACCCAGGCAATATATATATATATATATATATATATATATATAATATATATATAATTTTTTTTTTTTTTTTTTTTTTTTTTTGGTGTGTGCCCTCCATCTATTATCTATAGTGTGTGTGTACCATCAGAGAAATGAAAAGCCAGAGTCTCCCATTTGCCTAAGTGTAAATGTTATATAATGTGTATGTATATAATAAGTAGCATGGCAATTGCTGTTAAAGTGCCTGTCCTATCTGGCTGTTGGTATTCTCTGAAATAATGTTTTAGGAGTCAAAGCATGTAGTAAACGCCAGCTAATTAACAGACATAAAGAGCTGGCTTCTGCTACCTTGTTCAGTCAGACTCCAGAAGAGAAAGGGACAGACAGATGCCGCTTTCAACTGCAATTACATTCACACACAACTTTTATATACACTTTCATTGGCTTGTATCTTGGAATTGAAATTTTCTTCCATTATGCAAAAATCTGTTTAAGTTTCCCCTTATCTATCACTGCTTTTGTCTGTTTTACTTTGCTTTGTTACAAGTGTCGGCAAGCCAACTTCAATTTCCACAATTCTTTGCCCTCAAGTGATTCGGTGTGTTGATGAAAACATCAAAGCTTCCTACCCAACCTAAATTGTATCAAATCATTTTTTTTTTTATATACCAAAATCTGACTAACTTGGACAAAAAAATTTACACCAGTTGTGTTTGTTTTTTTTTAGGAACCATTGTTGTAAACTTACTTTCAGATAAAATTTGTAAACTTGTTACAAGGTGAAAAGGAGTCGGCAAAGAAGTTTGTAAAGACTAAAGTGTTTAATAAAGTGGGACCTTTATTGCTAATTTTATTTTAAATGATAAACAAGAATATTTGAAAGGTCTGTTCTTATGCAGATTCTTCGTTTCTGCCCAAGATTACAATCTTTAGTAATACTGTAGCTTTATGAATTGGTGCTTATGCACAGGCTGTTCTTGTTCACTTGCAGAGTGGGGCATGGGGTGAAGTAAAGACCAGTAATGTGCATTAGCACTTACATCTGTGGTGCCCTTACTAAAAATTCTTATCTGCTGGTATTTGTTACATTAGCGTGTTTTGGAAATGCGTTTTTTTTTCTTTTTTTTTTTTTTGGAAGGTCCTGCTACTTTGATATGGCTCTGCAAACGGATGGCTTTCTTTCCTTTTAAAAACATCTTGTCTTGATTTGTTGTACATCCCATAACTCTGTTTCAAGGCTTAGGCCCACCCATAGTTTAACCTTAGAGATGTTGAAGTACTGCAACCAACCAACCTAAATCCTTATACCAGTGCTGTCCAACTGGCTGCTGTGACTGCCTACCTTTTGTGTAAGCTTTTAAATGGTATCAGTATTGGTTATTTTTTTTAGTCCCTGCATTAACAAATCAAAATAGCCTGCATGCTGTCTAGGAAACTATGGGTGGGCAACAAGTGCTCTCAGATTACTGCTGTATTAGAATTTAGATGACTCCTAAGCCTTGACACTGAGTTATGGCATGTACAACAGACTGAAAGCAGCCACATTGAAGGAGCAGTGCCAGAATTGTTACTACTGTATGTACTTTGCCTTGTATATGTCTTAATATGACATGAACTTTTCACATAAAAATGATGGGTGATATCCCTACAGTATCTACCATTTGGGTTTTATCACCATTAATGTAGGTATGGTCTTAAAGGAACAGTAACACCAAAAAATGAAAGTGTATAAAAATAATTACGATATTATGTACTGTTGCCCTGTGCTGGTACAGCTGGTGTGTTTGCCTCAGAGACTACTATAGTTTATATAAACAAAGCTGCTGTGTAGCCATGGGGGCAGCCATTCAAAGCAGAAAAGGCACAGGCACACAGCAGATAACAGATAAAGCCCCATTATATTCTACAGAGCTTATCTGTTATCTGCTATGTAACCTGTGCCTTTTCTCCTTTTTTCCAGGTTGAATGGCTGCCCCCATGGCTACACAGCAGCTTATTTATATAAGCTATAGTACCGTTACTTTAGCAAATACACAACTTTACCTGTGCAGGGTAACATTACATTTATAGTTTAAATACTTTAATACACTTTTGGAGTTACTGTTCCAATAGCCCTATTACTTTTATACAAATTTTTTTCTTTGTAGGCTTGTGCCTCAACTAGAAGTATGTGTGCCACCTGTGATCCATCCCCAAGCATCCCTCTATGGCATGCCACAGACCCTGCTCCCTGAGCCCTGGATGCTTATAAATAGCAGCACTGCCATGGAAGACTTATTTGGGTAACTAAAGTGATGAAAAGTAAAATTATTATATATATTTTTTTTTTTTTTGCCATAAGTAACTTAACTGCATAACTAAGGTTGCTTCCATGACAATATCCACGCTGGTGACAACTCGCTAAACAGTGCTTGGGACCGGTCAGGACCACTTGGGTTATAATATTTCTGTATGTTAATACACCAACCTTGCCTAAGATGGCAACTTTGGCGCCCCACACTTTTTTCTTTTTAAAAATTGCCGATTTTTAATTGATCTGGACTTTGATACAGGAGGTGGGGGCCTTCTACCACCCCACCATTGGTTCATACTGTATGTCGGTAAAAGGTGCAGGCAATGATGTTCTAGCCTAGGATAGTGGTTTATATAAAGCTGATGCTACAGTCACCCCTTAATAACTTCTAGTGTAAAAGTACCAAGTTCTGTCTGTTCATAAAATCAGTACATGCAGGTAAACTTTGGTGCAGTACAGGTAAGATTACCCCAATTACTACCCATGTACTAGCTTAACCAAACAAAATAATGTAAAATGTGGGCCCCACTTTTACCCTCCCCTTGCACCAATAAAATTGCAGGTCTGATGCACTGTAAAGATCTTTCAGCATATATTAAAGGAGAAGGAAAGGCTAATAAAGAGTATAATTTTAAGCTGCGGGTATACCTTCAGTTATCTCAATAGTGCCCTTAAGTCTCCCCATATTTCACGTGTTCGATGATCAGAAGCCAAACAGGAAGAAAAAACGCTGAGCTGTGTAAAGAAAGTTCCCATAATGCCTCACTCCTGCACAGACATCCAGACCAAGTGAACATGCTCAGTTTGTAAGACTATGGGGGAGATTTATTAAGATACGAATGCTCATAGTGTATTTTCGCCAATCTTTTTTTGCGCTTGCGCGACTTTATCGAACGTTTGCTTGAAAAATTTGGAAAGGTTCTGCCGCTGTTTCCAATCGTTCGGTACGAAAATTTTGTGACTTTCGGATCGCCAATACAATATTATTGTGACTAATACGATTTTTTCGTAAGCATTTTCGTGATATTTGTGATCCCATTTTGTATCCAATCCGAATTTTTCCCATTCAGGTCGTGTTTTATTTTTAACGTGTTTTTTTTTTTTGTTTTATTGAATAAAGTTTACAGCAACAATGTTACAGTATTTTTAAATTATACAATGTGTATAAAGAAATTAAAATAGATAAAATAAACAGGAAAATAAAGTAAGACATTACATCATTTCTTGTGCGGGTAGTTTAATGTTAATTGTAGATTCACCAATTTTATAACTATCCACTTGTAAATAACAGATAAAGTAGAAAAAAAAGAAGAGGGGACAGTAGAACAAAAGGAGGATATAAAGAAAATGCTGTCTGGAAAGAATAGGTATCGGTAAAGAATACCTTAAAGAACCATCCATATCTTAATTATTAATTAACTTTGTCTATTAATTGCATCCTAAACATTATAATCGAAAGTAGTCGTATAAAATTTCTGGTAGGGTTTTCCTCGGCATATTTGCTATTGTTCCATGAGTCCCATTTTGAATGGTACTTGTGCAAAAGATGGTTATTTCTGGCATTGAAATATTCCATGGTACTGTTGAGTAAGAGTATTGCGTCTTTTAGTGAGGGGGTCGATGTCGATTTCCAGTTTCTTGTTATCATTAAACTGGATACCGCTAGTACATGTATTATAAGACGTTTTTTATTCCAAGGAATGTGGTCTAAGTCAAGATTTAGCAGGGCAAGTCTAGGAGATATTGAAATATTAATTTGAGAACTCCATTAAGAGAGGTCATATTGAGATATCTTAGGACAATCCCACCATATCTGAATGAAGGTTCCATTTTGGTTGCAGTTTCTCCAACATTTGTTGAAGTGGCTGGGAAGATTCTATAGATTTTTGCAGGGGTCATATACCATCTGTACATTAGTTTCACACTGGATTCAAGGAGATGAATTGAGCTGATTGATGGGGGAAAAGTATAGAAAAGGCTTTATTCCAGTCTATAGTGTCAATTGTAGTAGTGATTTCAGATTCCCATTTTTTCATATAAGAATTTGTTTCTTGTATGTTTATGTCCAAAACCAGAGCTTAATACTGCGATATTTTTGAAGGTTGTTGTAGTAAGGTAGAAAGCCGTTTTTGATCTGTTAAGGATTTTAGTTTCTGTAATGAGTTGGTTCTTAAGTAGCTGGATAATTGTAGATAGAAAAAGGTTGAGTTTGGCACTTTGCATTTATTTCTTAAATAGGTGAAAGGCTGGAATATAAATTTTTGAAACAGGTCTGAAAAAACTGTGATGTTTGTTTGTGTCCATGCGGTTAAATTCAGATTATCTACTACTTTTTGGAACCCAATTATAGGAAAATGAGAGTAGAGACAGTTCTTCAGATTATCATTATGTATTGAGTCCCAGATTTTAATTGTGGCTGTCGCTGGTAAATATTTTTTTTTTTTTTGTCCAGTTCGTAGTTGAGGGGGAATCCAAATTTTAGAGGTGATTGGAATATCTGTGGTAGGTACAGTATAACGGAGTTCTTGAAGTACCCATTGGGGAGGATTGTCCGTATCAAAAAATCATTGCAAAAAGTTGAGATGACAGGCCTGAGATTGGGGAGTGCCAAGCCTCCTTTATTTTTTTGATTTCGCCATGGAGTTATATGCTACTCTAGGTTTCTGTTTTTGCCAAATAAATTTGGATAATAATCCTTGTAGTGAGATGAAAAATTTAGCGGGAATATTGATTGGTATGGTTCTGAATAAGTATAACATTTTTGGTAACGGGTTACATTTAATTGCTGCTAGACGACCAAGCCATGAAATATCTATACATCCAATCCTGGGTGAGTTTTTGAAATTGAGAGCATAGGAGTAAGTTTTCTTTAAACAGGTTTTTTACAGAAAAACTTACATGGATGCCCAAATATTTTATGGAAGACTGCTGCCATTCAAACTTATATGAAGACTTCAAATCTGTAAGAATGTGGTTTGGAATCCATATCGGGAGTGCTTCTGTTTTAGTGGTGTTGATTTTATAATAGGAGACTAGGGAGAATTGCTTTAAGTATTTGAAATAAGGCTGGTAGAGATTTAGTGGGGTCTGTGACTAATGATTACATCATCAGCAAATAGTGAAGTTACACAAACATGAGAGCCAATTGTATATCCTTGAATCGTTGGAAATTTACGTATGGTTTCCGCTAGGGGTTCCATAATAAGAGCAAATATCAACGGGGAGAGTGGACAACCTTGCCTGGTGCCGTTGGTTAGGAAAAATGGGGCTGAACTAAAGCAGTTTGTATGTATTTTAGCAGAGGGTTTGGTATACAAGGCTAAAGTACTATTTAGGAAAAAGTCAGGAAAACCAAACTTAAGTAAAACTGCTTTAATAAAGGGCCAGGCTACTCTGAATGCTTTTTCAGCGTCTAGAGATAGGATCAGGCAAGGTATTCTATTAGAGTTAGCATGGAGGGCAATGTTAATTATTTTTCTAGTATTGTCCGGGGCTTGCCTAGTTGGAACGAAACCTACCTGTTCATTTACTATAAATGTCTTTTAATAAAGGATTTAATCTTGTAGCTAGTACTTTTGCGTACATTTTTATGTCCGAATTTAGTAGGGAGATTGGCCTATAGTTGGTTACTAGATTAGGGTCTTTTCCTGGTTTTGGTATCGTGGTTATAGTGGCTTGGAATAATTCCAAAGGGGGAGAAGGGTTGGCAACTAAACTATTTAAATAGTTGCGTTAACAGTGGAGAAATATTGGGTACTATTTTTTTATAAAAGTTATTAGTAAACCCATCGGGACCGGGGGCTTTATTGCTTTTTAGGATTTTAATTGCTTGTAAAACTTCATCTGCTGATAATGTTGTTAAAGATAGGGAGTCAATGTTTGTTTGTGTCGGTTGGGGGGTATGTAGATCATTACTAAGATTCTAAAGAGTAGAGTAGTAATTGGCAAATTCTTGTGCAATTTGCTTTGGGTTAGTTAGTAATTTACCATCTGTAGTTTTCATAAATTCTATTCTTGTTTTTGCTCTTGCTTTTCTAAGTTTGTTGGTCAGCAGCCTTCTACATTTATTATCATCTGAGTAATATTTTTGCTTTCATATCAATAATTGGTATGCAAGTTTTTCAGCATTTATGTCATTTATTTTTCGTTTTAGCATTGTCACCTTTTGGGAATTGGCCTCTGTAGATTTTTTTTCTTCAGTTGGGATCGTTCTTTAGTAAATGGGTGTGGAGATCAAATTTTTTTTTTGTTCGGAAGTCAAGGATATAATATGGCCTCTTATGAAAGCTTTATAGGTACACTATAATAAATCCAGGGTTATAGTCTGATGAGGGGTTAAAGGATTTGAAATCCTCTGAGTTTAATTAGTCTATATTTTTTGGGTTGGATAAAATTGAGTTGTTTAGTTTCCATAAGATGTTTGGAGAAGGAGCAGCAGATAAGTTGAGGCGTAGGCCTACAGGGGCATGATCTGTCCAGGTGGCAATGCCTATGTAAACTTTATCCATGGATTGTAAGTGAAAAGGATCTAAAAAAATCAAATCAATTCGTGAATGGGATAAATGTACATGAGAAAAATAAGAAATCTTTTTCAGCAGGATGACCAGCTCTCCATGTATCATATAAACCATGTTTTTTGATTAGTTGCTTTAAGCCTTTAGCCGGATTCAGGGGGGTATGTAGTGCTTGACCTTTGGGAATTGGAAATTTATCTAGGAAAGGGTCTGGCGCTATGTTAAAAATCTCCTAAAACTATAACTTGTCTTTGGTCCAAAAGAGAATCTGGGAGTACTTTCAGGGCTTTGGTGCATATACTGTACATTGAGAATGGAATATTTATGTGAATACAGTTCAAGGTTTAGCAATAAGATTCTACCATGTGGGTCTTGATATGTTTCCTTAACTGATATTGGGGTGGATTTTTTTTTTTTTTTTTATCAAAATAGCGACACCTTTTTTTTTTTTTTTTTAACAGGAGCGTTGGCATAAAAGACTTCTGAGTAAAGAGAAGATTTAAGCATAGTATGTGAATGGGCTTTAAAGTGAGTTTCTTGGAGACAAAGGATGTCGGTTTTAGAGTCTCTTGCCCTATTAAGTACAGTTTTCCTTTTCTGTGGACTATTAAGCTCTTTAACATTTACTGATACTATGTGTAGTTGCATATCACTCTGTACAAGTACATTAGAGGGGATTATAGGCAGTTGGGGGATGTTCTTTTTTCCCATAAAAACAATCAGCGCACCAGAGGTCACCCCTTTAGATTAGAGGAAAGGAGCTTCCATTTGAAGCAGCGTAGGTGGTTTTTCACGGTGAGGGCAGTGAGGTTATGGAATGCCCTTCCTAGTGATGTGGTAATGGCAGATTCTGTTAATGCCTTTAAGAGGGGCCTGGATGAGTTCTTGATCAATCAGAATATCCAAGGCTATTGTGATACTAATATCTACAGTTAGTACTAGTGGTTGTATATATAGTGTATGTATGTGAGTGTATAGATTGGTAGGTGTGGGTTAAGTGTGCTGGGTTTACTTGGATGGGTTGAACTTGATGGACACTGGTCTTTTTTCAACCCTATGTAACTATATATCAAGGTAGGCTAAGAGATTCAATATAAGGGAGAAGCAGAAGTATTTCTATATCCTGGTACTAAAAACAAACCTCTCAAAGAAAAATAGAGGAAAGGAGAAGAGAGAAACCTTGCAGTACACACTAAGTAGGTAACTGCCCAGTTGCAGCACTGGGGGCTTGCTTGGGCGATCTCTACAGCCAAATCGGGCTGGTATGGTAGCTGCACAATCCAGCCAGAGGTGGGGGGGATAAACCAAGTAAGACCTAACCATAACATATCCAAATAGAAAAAAATTAAAAATTGCAAAGCGGATAGGGAGGGTTAGGAACCAAAAAGATATATAATAGGTATATAATAAAAAAAGGTATATAATATATAAAACAGAAGGTACTGTCTGAACCATATCAGTAAGTTAACACTGTTCACATTTTCATTTAGTGGGACAAATTTACCCAATAAATATACACGGTGCATAATAGAAACTAAGTAGTTTCATCAAGTAGGAACTGGTCTTTGTTTATCTTTGCGGGGGGATACTGTTGACCAGTCAAACAGCCTTTTTTTGGGTATTTTCGGTGTAGAAGTATCCATTTGTAAATCCGTTAAGCCCCAATCTGATAGAGAGGCCATAGCTTCCTTGGGAGTTGAGAATGCTTATTGGGTTCCATTTCTGAGAATAATAAGTTTCACAGGGAATCCCCATTTGTAAAATATGCCCTGGTTCCGTAATATGTTTGTGGCCATCAAAAATTCTTTCCTGCGGGCCAAAATATGGGCCGATAAGTTGGCATATGCAGTGGTATGAAAAACTATTTGCCCCCTTCCTGATTTCTTATTCTTTTGCATGTTTGTCACACTTAACGGTTTTTGATGAGCAGAAACATTTAACTATTAGTCAAAGATAACATAATTGAACACAAAATGCAGTTTTTAAATGAAGGTTTACGTTATTAAGGGAGAAAAAAAACTCCAAATCTACATGGCCCTGTGTGAAAAAGTGATTGTTAAAAAATAACTTAACTGTGGTTTATCACACCTGAGTTCAATTTCTGTAGTCACCCCCAGGCCTGATTACTGCCACACCTGTTTCAATCAAGAAATCACTTAAATAGGAGCTACCTGACACAGAGAAGTAGACCAAAACCACCTCAAAAGCTAGACATCATTCCAAGATCCAAAGAAATTGAGGAACAAATGAGAACAAAAGTAATTGAGATCTATCAGTCTGGTAAAGGTTATAAAGCCATTTCTAAAGCTTTGGGACTCCAGCGAACCACAGTGAGAGCCATTATCCACAAATGGCAAAAACATGGAACAGTGGTGAACCTTCCCAGGAGTGGCCGGCCGACCAAAATTACCCCAAGAGCGCAGAGACAACTCATCCGAGAGGCCACAAAAGACCCCAGGACAACATCTAAAGAACTGCAGGCCTCACTTGCCACAATTAAGGTCAGTGTTCACGACTCCACCATAAGAAAGAGACTGGGCAAAAACAGCCTGCATGGCAGGTTTCCAAGGCGCAAAAAGAACATTAAGGCTCGTCTCAATTTTGCTAAAAAACATCTCAATGATTGCCAAGACTTTTGGGAAAATACCTTGTGGACCGACGAGACAAAAGTTGAACTTTTTGGAAGGTGCGTGTCCCGTTACATCTGGCGTAAAAGTAACACAGCATTTCAGAAAAAGAACATCATACCAACAGTAAAATATGGTGGTGGTAGTGTGATGGTCTGGGGTTGTTTTGCTGCTTCAGGACCTGGAAGGCTTGCTGTGATAGATGGAACCATGAATTCTACAGTCTACCAAAAAATCCTGAAGGAGAATGTCCGGCCATCTGTTCGTCAACTCAAGCTGAAGCGATCTTGGGTGCTGCAGCAGGACAATCACCCAAAACAAACCAGCAAATCCACCTCTGAATGGCTGAAGAAAAACAAAATGAAGACTTTGGAGTGGCCTAGTCAAAGTCCTGACCTGAATCCTATTGAGATGTTGTGGCATGAACTTAAAAAGGCAGTTCATTCTTGAAAACCCTCAAATAAAGCTGAATTACAACAATTCTGCAAAGATGAGTGGACCAAAATTCCTCCAGAGCGCTGTAAAAGACTCATTGCAAATTATCGCAAATGCTTGATTGCAGTTATTGCTGCTAAGAGTGGCCCAACCAGTTATTAGGTTCAGGGGGCAATTACTTTTTCACACAGGGCCATGTAGGTTTGGATTTTTTTTTCCTCCCTAAATAATAACCCTCCTTTAAAAACTGCATTTTGTGTTTACTTGTGTTATCTTTGACATAGTTAAATGTGTTTGATGATCAGAAACATTTTGTGTGACAAACATGCAAAAGAATAAGAAATCAGGAAGGGGGCAAATAGTTTTTCACACCACTGTATGTGTAAATTTTGGTATTGAGATGGCAATTGTGCTTTTGCTCTGAAATGGTTAAGTAAAAGTTCCTTTAGTAGTGTAAAATTGATTTTAGCGATCGTGTCCCTTGGGGTATCCATAGGGAGATTTTTTGGTTTTGGAATCCTGTGGATTCGGTCAATCCTTAATTCAGTAGAAGTAAGATGGGGCATAATTGTAGAGAGTAGAGTGTGAAAATATGAGGGTAAATCCTCCCTGTTTGTTCCGAGATACCTCTAATGCAGTGATCCCCAACCAGTGGCTCCTGAGCAACATGTTGCTCCCCAACCACTTTGATGTTGCTCCCAGTGGCCTCAAAGTTGGTGCCCATTTTTGAATTTCTTATTTGGAGGCATGTTTCGGAGGCATAAAGGCCATCTGTACTGCTAAACAGTACCTCTAGTAGTCTGCCAGTCCACATTGGGCTACTAATTGACCAATCTAAGTCCTTATTGGTCACCTACTTGGAAAGATTTTGTGCTTGTGTTGCTCCCCACCCTTTTTTCATTGAAATGTTGCTCACAGGTAAAAAAAAGGTTGGGGATCCCTGCTCTAATGCATACATTATTTCGTCTCGTGCGGTCCTCAATGTCAGCCACTTTATCTTTCATAGCTAATAATTGCTTATTAAATGAATCCAAGCAATCGGTATATTGGTTTTGAGTGTTATGTATATCATCTACAGCTTATTCGAAGCTGTTCACGCTTTGGCCAATATTTTGCACATTTGTGCGTAAAAGATGCATGGCTTCATTTATGTCTGCATTTAATGAGCTTTTTAAGTCAGTAGTTTTTTCATTACACTCACGGTTACTGGAGCTTGATTTGCTGTTTCCGTGTCCTCCGATTCGGTGTTGCTCTCCTGCGTAGTTAACTCCAAAAAAGGGGTCAGACTGGTTTGAGAGGGATTCTTATTCCCTTTCGCAGGCATCTCTAGGGGAAGTTGAAGAAAACCGCACAGGATTCACAGGTTCTTTCCCTTTTATAGCCGGTTTTTGTAATGGTTCAGGAAGCGGAGCTCCACTCGCACGTCCAACCTAATCAGTGTCCTGGCCACGCCCCCTCGAACTCGTGTTTTAATGAATCGCCCCTAAGAGTCAGCTTCCTGCTGATCGGGTCAGATCCATATTCCTAAAGGGGGGGAGGGAGTTCTTGGCATTCTTGAGGGAGGGGGGAGCAGGAGAGAGCAGAAAGCTGCATGTCTCTGGCACAGGAATTGGACACACCAACATTTTTCAGAGAAGTCAGTGCAGCATTTCTGTGAGTGCTTATGGCTGTATTTACATAGACCTGTCTGATGAAGTTTTTACCTTTTCTTTCTCTTTTTAAAGTAAGTCATTTCAGTAACCGCGTGACTACTCCACAACCCTTAACATAAATGTGTTTGCTGTCCCTAGAACAAAGCAATGCAGAAATTAAAGTGTTTCATCTGCTTGAGATACGTGTGTGTGTGTGGTGTGTTTTTTTTTTTTTTTTTTTTTATTGGAGGTGGGGTGGGTGTGGATTTATAAAAGCAATTCACAATATTTCAAAGCTAAAAGGTGCCTTTATTTTGAACTTCATTGAGAATTGCAAATTTGAGTTTGCATGTCCCGCCAGTTTAAACTTGTTTGTTTCCAGCACCCTTAAAAGGAAAATAAAACCATTTTTTTCTCCCTAATTGTTGGTTGCAGGTTTAAAATAAACATTTAAAAGGCAGACTAATTTTTAAATGTAAAAAAAATTTGAAAATTGGCAAGCCACATGGTAACGTTAATATATATCATACTAAACATTTTATTGTAAATGTGAACATCGCCTCTAGTTTATACCAAGTCTAATCTGGTTAAACTGTTTAATTTCTTTGTCCATTGCGATCATTCACCTTAAAGAAGAAAGCAAGGTAAAAACTAAGTAAGCTTTATCAGAAAGGTCTATGTAAATACAGCCATAAGCACTCACAGAAATGCTGCACTGACTTCTCCGAAAAAAAAATTTGTGTCTGTAATTCCTGCGCCAGAGACATGCAGCTCTCTCCTGCTGGTCCCCCCCCCCCCCCCCAAGATTGCTAAGAACTCACTCCCCCCTTAGGAATGTGGATCATACCCAATCGGCAGGAAGCTGACTCATAGGGGGAGATTTACTAATCCACGAACGCTCCAAGCATTCGTTCGGCGTATTTTCGGCGACTTTTTCGTACTTTGCAACAAAATCGTATTGTTGCGCCGAGTACAAAAGTTTTGGATTTATTCAAGCTTTGTTATCGTGACTTTCCTTGGGCCAGGTTGGAGCTGCACAGTGCCATTGATTCCTATGGGAGGCTTCCAAAATCATGCACAGATGGATCAAAGTCGGAAAGGTTTTCCTGCATTTTACGATCGTTTGGATATGAAAAATTCGTGACTTTCGGATCGCCAATACGATATCGTGACTAATAAGATTTTTTTCGTAAGCATATTCATGATATTTGAGATCTTAAGAAATAATCGTATCCAATCCAAATTTATCCCATTTGGGATTCAAACTCGCATTTTCATGAATGTGTCCTATAGTCCTAACTGAGCATGTTCACTTGGTCTGGGTGTCTATGCAGGAGTGAGGCATTATGGGAACTTTACACAGCTCAGCGTTTTTTCTTCCTGTTTGGCTTCTGATCATCTGAACAGGAGAAATATGGGGTGACTTAAGGGCACTATTGAGACAACTGAAGCTATGCCTGTAGCTTGAGATTAACTCTTTATTAGCCTTTGCTTCTCCTTTAATTGCAACAGCTACATATTTCTCAATTCTGTATTATGTTAGAGAAATATGTGTGACATATACATATGTAAATTGTACATATACTAATATAACACTTTTTTTTTTAATTTAGTGTTCCTTCCAGATCCCGTTTCCTTAGTGCCCCTGGCTTGTTGTCAAAGGAAGAGTGCCATCTGAACTTGGGTGTGAATGAATCGAGGTATGTTAAATATGCAGTAAAAAAAAAAAAAAATATATATATATATATATATATATATGTGCGCTAAACTCTTTGGGGCAACAAATTTGCAGTACGTTCAATTCATTCAATCGTTCATTACGGTAGGACACTTATATTCTGCAGGTCTGAGCTTCCTGAATCTATCTCCTGTACTGAGAGAATGTGTGGTGCAAATACAGTTAGTGTTGGTGTTGATACAGAACTCGACCTTCTGGAATTGGACCACTCAGACTTCAGGTTTGCATATAATTTTAAAATACAGAATACTTAAGATGGATGATCCTGAGTGGCACATTGGTTTCCTAGCATGCAAGCTTGAAAAATCATATAAATATGTGCTAGATACTTGACTGGACAGCATAAATGTTAGATTCCTAATGAACCTAGACATAATAGCTGCCCATCTACAGGCTTGTCTCCTGCCATTAAAATAAGCTGTTTACCTGCAACATTACCACCGCCAAACAGGATGTAATAGATATTTTTAATGTAGATGTTTTGCTTTTTAAACTTCTAGCTATTCAGAGACTGCAGTAGTGAGCTTGTCAATATAGTGCATTAGCTCTAGACAGGGTGACGTAGGAGTTAGCCTTACAAAATATTGTTCTGGAAGTAAGAGCATGCTTTATGGTTCAGATCTGCAAACACATGAAATCTGCATTTTTAAACAAATAAGGATTTTTAACTTTCATTAACTCATTGCTTATCAATAGAACAGTACTGAGCCTCTATAGGAAGAACAACCCTTACTAGACATGCTGACGCAAGGGGTATATCATAGCCTGGCTATGGCTAGTGTTTCAGCCAGATCCAGGAATGATTAAGTTTCAAATAGATTTTAAGATACATTTGACTTGTGGCCTGTAGAGAGTCTGCCTGGCTCAGGTCATCATCCTACTGAAGCAAGAACAAAGCACCTTTGGAGCTATTCTGCTTCTCAGGCTGCTAAATTTTTCCTGGAGCCAGATAATATGGGATGGCATTTTTCTGATAAGTTAGGAATGCAGCCTTTATTAATCAGTGAAGCTACCTTTTTATGTTCCCAGTGTAAGTGTTGAAAATTTTGTACAAATAGGTGCCTTACTTTTTTTAATACTGAGAATATTACAATTTAATTAGTATTGTGCAGATCTGCTCAAATGCAGTAACTTATACTGTTCACACAGTACTTGTAGCAACTTGGGTTCCTTCTTCCTACACGAATATTGCAAAAAATCTTTGCTAAGAAAATAAGCACTTGCATGTAAATTTTTCTTGTGGTATTCATTTTTTTTTTTTTTCTTAAGCTTCTCAAGAAGTATGACCATATCTCATGATACTGCCAGATATGAGACGGATGAAGCCACTCTGCAGAGACGACAGAAACAAATAGACTATGGGAAGAACACAATTGGATATCAGTGTTACCTGCAACAGGTGCCCAAGTGAGCATTTATATAGATCTGTTATGTGTGCGTATGAGGGAAAAGGGGGGCTTCTTTCCCTTGGTATGTTCCAGTTTTTCCATAGCTGAAGACTTTTTAGGACAGGTACACCTCATCATACAAACTACATTTACAAAGTGTGTGTGTGTAAAGTGGAGATGCATTAAAACCTAAATCCATTCAAACAAAGGTACAGCAGTTATTTTGTTAAATGATGGTAATCATGGTAATAAGCTGCAACAATTTTGCACTTGTTCCTAGTTCTACAAAAATGGCAATCAGCAGGTAGCATTTAATGTGGACATCTGGCTTTGTACTCCTTTTTGTTAGTAAATAAGCGCTCTTGGTTTGCATTTTTCTTAATAGGTCTGAAAGGAAGCCAGGAGTTCACCCCCGTACCCCAAACAAATATAAGAAATACAGTCGCCGCTCCTGGGACATGCAGATAAAACTTTGGAGACGTGCTCTGCATGCTTGGGATCCCCCTTCACAAAACTCATTAAAGTAAGTATCTTGCATGTCTCTAACAAGTTTAGATTCTATATCTATCTGCTCTCTCGCTCTCCACACATTATATAATCTCTATCAATTTTTTACATATTAATTGGTAACAATATTGGTGACATGGGTTACGATACATCTTGGTATAAATGAAAGGGGAAAAAAAAGGGGGGGGGGGTTGGTTATGATGGAAATGGATAGTGTATATAGTGACAGGTGCTCCTTTAAATCCAGCGGGAGAAAAGGGGCATCCAGGTAGAAGTCGGGGAGAGTCATTTGTATCGGTTATCGATTGGTGTTGGAGTTCTTGTGTTCTGAAAGATATCCAGGCATCCCAGAGATTTCTTGATGTTGGTCAATCGAGTCTGATTAATATAGCAGCAATATAAGGCATAGTATGTATATATTAGCCAAATGTGGGGCCAACCAGTTCAAAGCGATCACACAGCGTGCTGCAGTGTGCTATGAACTGCAGTGTCAATTTGTTCTGGGTTTTTGTTAATTTTTTTCAAGGGTAATGAAAATAATGCCAGCTCAGGGTCTGCAGTGATACCTCACAGTGCTTTTAAGGAATAGTAACTGTAACAAGGCCTATTGAAATTATTATTATTTTTTACCATACAGGGAGGAGTGCTCATTTAATTCAACACAGAGGCTACTGGACTCTTGGCTACAGGAAAGCGACTCTTTGCAAAACCTAGACATGGACTGGCTTGGTCTGCAGGTATTTAAATGCTTTAGTCTTTTCCCTATTTGTTTCAGGTGATGCTTTGTGCTCCCTGTCTTAAAAAAAAAAAAAAAAAAAAAAAAAAATATACACCACTTATGTTGACTTCGGTACCAGCCCAAGTCTACCACAGCAGTGAAGATCTATCTCCGAAGATGACCCCAGTAGCTCCAATTGGTACACAACACATACTCTGAGCTTAGGGACTAACTCAAAATATACAGTATTTTTACAGTTTAATGATAACAGGCTGGTACCAATTCAAATTTACATTACTTGGCTCAGAATAAACTAGCACATTCTGCATTAGAACTGGTTGATTATCTGCCCTGTATCTTTAAAGGAGAAGGAAAGCCTAAGTCACTTGGGGGTGCCAAAATGTTGGGCACCCCCAAGTGACTTAAATCGCTTACCTTGTACCCTGGGCTGGTGCCCCTGTTAAGCGAGAACAGCACCAGCCTGGGGTAGCTGTGAGCGCTTCCTCCTTCCACGTTGATATGCTGCGCATTAGAGTGAAAAGCTGAACTTTAACAAGAAAATTGTTTTTTCACTCTAATGCGCATGTGCCGGCCCAGGGATTTCGCTGCGGAGGAAGGAAGTGCTCGCTACAGGTACCCCAGGCTGGTGCAGTTTTCTCCTAACAGGGGCACCAGCCTGGGGTAAAAGGTAAGCGATTAAAATCACTTGGGGGTGCCTAACATTTTCACACCCCCAAGTGATTTAGCCTTTCCTTCTCCTTTAAGGAGGTTACCTCTCTAAGTGGTGGTGTGATAAGCCCTGGCTGTCCCTGCTTGTTTGTATACCAGTAATCATATAAAGCTAATATGTAAATGAATAAGGATAGTTGGATGTTAAGATTCATAATGTATCTGAAGACTGACACATGGGCTAACTTTTTTTTTTTTTTTTTTTTTCCCTATCACAGCTATCTGCCCTGCAGAACTTGGGCTACTGTGAAGACCAGATTCAAAATTCTTTTGATTGGCTGCCGTTTCGTGATCACACAAATAACTACACCTACCCACATTGGATAGGCTTGTAGACCCTATATTATGCTACAATCAGTCACATCTTTTTTTGAACTTTCAAGGATTTATGTGGTCAATACTTTAATTACGACATTTATTTTTTGCGTGCGTTGAAAGCAAAGGGCTTTAAAAGAGCACCCTGGAAGACGGGTTCTTCTTCTAGTTTGTCTGCATACCTTTCTCTACTGTACAGTTTGTCTCCTACCAACAAAAATAAATGGCTTGGTGCATCTTTCTTAACTGCTATTATAAATGTGTCTTTATAATGCTATAAATGACTGACCTCACGCACTGTCTCGGTATTCTTCTTTAGGGGTGAAATGATCTTTGGCACTAAAGGAGGTTAGTTTTTTCCAAATGCTGACCATAATTTTTTTTTTTTTAGCACTAGAACGTGCCTTATTTGCACTTGCTGTACAACAACTGGCTTTAGTATTGCTGTCTGGCAGTAAGCAAGTGGTTGTGCCAATCTTTTGTTTGTTGTACGCTTGTCCTTACGTTATGTGGTATATAGAAATACCTCATTCTAATTGTGTTGAGTGTTTGAAAAGTTCTATGTTTGGTTGGAAACTTAGTGTTGCACTATAGAAACTTCTAAACATCTGGTTCATATAGTCACACAGCTCCCACAGTCAAAATTTTTAATGTTTAATGTGTTGGCTATTTGTATATGATTTTTAAATAAATATTTTTATTGTAACTTTTTTTGTACTCATCAATTTTTTACATAAGCATTTATGAAAAGCTGCATAACTTCTGCAGCTCGGCTGTCTTTCAATAAGTACCAAAGCAAATGGCCCTCCCTCCCCCACCCCAAATCTGGTTTATTGGGCTGCTACTAAAATTATTTTTTTTCCCCCACTTCCCCTGCCTATGTACATTTTTAACTAGTTCTGTAAAATGCTAGCTTTTACAACTTTTTCTTTTCGTGTGGTAAAACAAAGCGTGTGTATTTTTAAAAACGGCGTGCTTGTGTCAGAACTGAAAACTTTTGGTTTCTACACTTGTGTGCACCACAATATGTCAAGCATGTGGGCCTCAATTTATGGAAGCACAAAAGCTAAGAAGGGACATTAAATGAGCCTCTTCCTTTCTAATGGCAGATGACTATTGTTTGCAGTGTCTTGAGCAGATTAAGCACCGTGTTGGATCCCATTTATCGGGGGGATTTAGAGTTTTGTTCCCCCACCCCAGAGCAGCAAAAAATATGTGTGCTATTACTATTCTTCAGCGAAAGGAAGGAGTAATTTACTCCCGTAGCTATAAAATATTTCTTGCCATTTATGTTAATCTGGTCATACACACACCGATAATATTGTACAAAACCTTGTTTCGTACGATATTCGATGCGTGTATGGCAACTCGGTGAGGTGACCGATATCGCAGAAGGCTGAGGATATCGACTTGCCGATTGGGCAGGTTAAAAGATTTTGATTGGGCACCATTTGTTTAGGGCTGAATCGGCAGAAGGAGGTAGTAATCCTATTGTTTCTACCTCCATATCTGACGATTCATCAGTGGAGGGTTGGAATGATCTTTCATGCGACCATCTGTTGATCGAAAATCACTACATGTGGCCAGCTTTAAGCAGTGACAATTATAAACAATAGTTTTATAAAATTGTAATGTGATGTAATTCTCATGCAAAGCATGCTGGTACCTTAGCAGCTGCTCCCAGGATATGTTCCCTCTTGTCAGAAAGCTTTGGCTGAAGATATCAGGTTTTTTCTATTTTGAATATACTTAATGTAATTTTTTAATCTGGTGCTTTTGTAAAGCTTAACATTCGTAACATTGGTTCTAAATTGTAGTTGTTTCCGCAGCATTCTATAAACTTTTCCCCCTTACATAGGTCCTGACTTACCAGATCGTCCATACCGAGCGATGGGGCCCTAATAATAAGCAGTACACCACAGAAACAAGGTTTGTCTCTGAATGTAGTTAAGGGGTGACCGTCCTCTGAAATATAGGGCCACTAACAACCCAGATTACAAGTTCCTAGACAGCAGTAAAAACCGCATACTCTCTGCACTGTTCAAACGCCTGGAAACTACATATTCCAGCAACCTTTGCTTTCGCATGAGCTCTCCGGTGTGGGGGGAGCGAAAGAGTGGCTTCTGCTACGGCGAACCGCCCACGCTTAGAGCGCCTCTGGCCACAAGGTGTGATTAGGCGTTTTGCACACAGTATTACCTTTGGAAGAACTGGTACTGATGCTTACAGGTCATCCGCCTCACCGGTAGTCGGTAGGTGTACCGCTATTTGCCCTGTCTATAAAGCTTCATGGTTTATCCCGCAATGGGGACGGGACAGCTCATTCACCTGAGAGGGATATTGGGCCGACTCCGGGATGCTGCAAATCCATTGACCGTCATCTCCGTGCTTGTATCTCTGAATGTAAGGGAAGTAGGAATCATTTATAATTAAATCGGCTTATAGAAACCGGGTATTGTGAATTTCACATCTCAAATTGTAATGCTGTACACAGCAAGCTTCCCCTATTTGAGTGGTATATTCTGGGTGGTATTTAAGGGCGCTGCAGGGCCGCTGCTGGCTCAGAGCTGCTCCGGGTCGCTGGGAGGGTCGTTGCTGAAACAGGTAATTGAAGAAGAACAGGTGGGGTGGTAGCGGGAAGGTGACGGGGAGGTTGTTAGAAAAGCGAGGCCTCTGGAAATCGGGCGGTACGGGATGCGGCCCCTTTTGTAGGCGCTGGTCAGGCCATCTCCTGAGGAGGGAGATAAACAAGCCGTTAACTCTTCATTTTCCACACTTAGAAATGCAGTCACAGGGTGGGGGGCCCACTGCTGCCCTCAGCGTAGCTGCTCGGTTTTGCCCAATAATATGTTACTGAGCAGGCAACCAACTACCTTGGTGTAAATGGGTTACATACATTTCCCCATCCTCCTTCAAACACAACATGTCAGCTTTCTACAGCATTCGCGTAGTTCTCAGATAATTCTGTTTTAAATAAACCTACTGCCGGTGCCATTTACTAATATTTGCAATGTACCCATTGGAAAACAGACATTTTTAATGCTGCTCTGCCACTGAGTGTTTGCCTGGCTTCTAAGGCCTATGTCTTGGTGATCTAAACCTTGTGATCAAAAATGTAAAATGATTATTGAATTATTGAAATGTGTAAACTGCCAACATATTACGTAGCCCTGTATAGTAGATGGGTGTATACATCAAATATGCAGATTCCATACAAATACTGATCAATGCAGGAGGCAAAGAAGGCCCATCTCTGTAGAGCTTGCAATCTAAAATCATTTGGCTTAAACAGTGCAATTTTTCTATTTGTTCAGGTATCTGGAGGCATGGATAACATACACAGACAATATATGTATTTTGCGAATGGGTAGTTTGTCAGTAGCAGGTCACGGTACATGAATGAATGAAATTATTCATAAACCAACTTGTATTTTGTTAAGAATCAAAAGCAAATGATGTCCAAGTTTTATTCAGAACACATTTGACACATTATGGGGCCTCAAAAATATCCATTGACGGGGTGTCCAATTTGCAGCCTTCCAACTCTTGTTTAACTACAATCGTGGCTTTCCTAACAGCCAGATGTATCTCTGGTGGTGCTAGGAACTGTACTTCAGAGGGGGAAGAAAGATACAAGCTGGACATTGCTGATCTGCTGGTTTACAGTCCAGATATTACTTTTAGGTAAATTAGACATCTTGGCTATCAGTTACGTTTCTGGACTAAATTGCTACAACAAAATACATGCATCTTCCAAGAATATTTCTTGTTGCTACTGATTGTTAGTGATTGATTTTAAATGTGTAGAATTATAAAGCTGTTGACTGATTGTGTATTTGGCTCATGCAGGATGGAGTGATGGGGTCAATCTGAGCTTCCACTTGGGTCAGGCCCAATAGATCCTGGCACTTAATGGGCCATCATGTGCTATAACCGTTACTGAAAACACAAATGAACAGCCAGACCTGGGCATCATGATCTCAATGATTACGGAACAATTGCAGAAACAAAGTCTGGAGGATCTAAAATGCAAGTCTTTCAGTATAAGTCTGGTAAGGTGTTCCATCAATCTTCCATGCTTCCATTCCATATCCATACTGCATTTTTAAACTTGAGAAGTCAAGGAATTTCTATATATATCAGCAAACTATTCTTGTAGAAAGTGCTAAATGCAGTGTTTAAAATCAGTGAGTTTGTAAGAAAAACCCAGATTCTGAAATTATATGTTCTATCCAGCTTATCTAAACCATCATAAAGGAAATAGACCTACCCCTAAAACTGATTCTCTGGCACCCCAAGCCTGTCAGTATTACACTGTAGGTTTACAAATATTATTGCCACTATACTAGTTATGGTGCATTTATTTAAAACTCATCAAGGCAGTAATAAAATATGAACTCTGTGATCATAATTCACTAATGTAAACTCCGTAATCTAGTTTACTTTTTACAGTACATGGTCTGCCCTAGAACCAGTTCAACCATGAATGATGTAATATAACTTAAACTTGTTAAAATGTTCTGGTGGTCCGGTTACTGCTGACTATAAATCGTCCCTTAATATAGAAGATGCCACTGTAACACGGACTACATAAGGAAGTAGAGTCAGTTGTAAACACAGCAGGCACATTTCACATTGTAAGATCTTGAAGAAGTAGAGCTGCTTGTGCTAAGGAAGTTTTCTTGTGCACTGTGCAGTGTTGCTTTAAGAATTAAACCTCTTGTGGTTGCTGGACCATAGCTCTTGTTGTGGTTGATAATATACTGGTGGTTGTTGGAATTTGTATTAGAGCAGCATTGCTATGGTAGATTTATGTCCTCTTAAGATCCTGTGTTCTTTTTTTAACTTTGCTACTAGTAGAATTCAGAGCCTATACATTTAGCACATTTAGAAAATATTAGTAAGTAGCTAAACTTATAATTTAGGGGGTCATGTAGATGATTCATTTGGTTATATCTGGGGATTAGGGAGTGAGGGAACAGCAGCATCTGTGAGTGTTAGGTATCCTAACACTATATCTTGTGTCAGATTTCTCAACAACAAACCCAAGTATTTTTTTTTTTTTTTTTTGCACTCTGGTTTTCTTTTCTGGAAGATTACACTTTGCCACCCTCAACAAAAAGTAATTAGAAGTAATTAGAATTATTTTCAATTTTTCTTTCCATTTAGACTAATTGCAGTGAAATTCTGCTTCATGCTATGCAACTTAGATATTCCTGATCAGTGCTCTGTGTTCCATAGCCCTTTAAGGAAATGCATTAACACCAGTCAAATAAAACAACTTGTTTAAGCTAGCCATAAGTTTGTTGGGTTTTTGAACTAATGGAAAATTTGCAATTCAGGGGTGGAACATTAAAATGTTGCTTTAGGGGTGTTCTGCATGTTAACACAAACAAATGCAAAATCTTTCCAGATATTTTACTGTACCAATGCTCTAAATTTTCCATATTGAGAGTTTTATTCATGTTATTTTTATTGACATTTTTCTGATTACTGTAGTCCAGATATCTGCAGGTGTGTTCCAGCCTTGCCAGTTTGAAAGTTTATAAAATAATGACTGCAGTAGGTATCCATACACAACTCTGAAATGGTGTTCTACATAAGAATTTAAGTGCTACTTAAAGGAGAACTGAACTTTATAAAAGAATTAGAATAGACATGTTACAGCATATGTTTTGGACTTCTGTACCAGCTCAAGATCACCACAACATTTGGCAGTTAAGAGCTGTGCTCCAAAGATGCCCGCAGTATCTCCAGTTCTTTGCTTCTGATTCACAGTGCATGTTTTTAGCTACTATCAGTTACTTGAACCTAGGGGCCAGTTCATCATATACAGCAGGGATCCTGAACCTTTTGTACTTATGAGCCACACATGTAAAAAGTATTAGAGAGCAACACATGCATGAAACAATTTCTTGGGGGGTGCCAGATAAGGGCTGTGATTGCCTATTTGGTAGCCCCATGTGGACTGCTGGCCTGCAGAAGGTTCTGCTTGAAGTAAAACTGTGTCTCTGTGCTTCCAAAACTTGCCTCCAAGCCAGAGTTTTAAAAAAGGCCCCTACTTTTAGGCCACTGGGAGCAACATTAAAGGGGGTGGCGAGCCACTAGTTGATATACAGTATAAATATAGTGTAAAGTTAAATAAATAAGGCTGATTAATTACAAATTCAAAGTTTCTTTACATGACAGCATAGAATTCTGCATCAGAACTGATTTATAATCAGTTCTTTAGCTTCAGCTTCTATGACAGTTGTAATATAACTTTCTTCTAGTGCCTTGATCATTTTTGATGACCCCCTAAGCTTAGCTGCTAAACCTCTAGGCTGGTACAGTAAGTTCAGTATATAAAATATGCTGTTTCTACTGTAATCTTTTTTTAGACTTCACTTATCCTTTAAAACTAATTGCAGAGTGTTACTGATACACTGGGGAAAATAGTATGCCGGCAAGTATTATTTAATATATATATTTATAATAAGGTCCTCCTGTAAGCTGATGAGCTGCTTAGATCCTGCCTAGTTAGCCTTGGTGGAATAGTACCCACAGTTCTGATATCTTCACCATAAGTATAACTGGTGTGATGATCTAGTAGAAGCACTTATAATAACTGTGTAATGAGTATTTTATTAAATTAATATTAGATATTTAAAAGAGCTTACAAAGTCTCACTTCTGTGCTCTGTGGACCACAAACGAAAAATCTCACCAATACAACTAGTAAAGCAATTGGTATCACCGAACTAGTCAGAAGGTGAAACCTTGGTAAATAATTACTTGACTGTTGTTTATCTTGTCATGTTGGAATTGCAGTGGTATATATGTGTGGCTGTCTATCTTATTTAGACTCCTTCCAGCATGTAGCATCTGTTTTGCCTCTTGCTAGTATTTATGTATATTATGTGCCCGATGACTCACAGTGTTGCCTTAAATCATCCAAAAAGAGAAATTCACTTAAAGAATTATGGGTGAAGACATGCAAATTACTTTTTTATGTTTGTGGACAACTCTTCAACCAAAACCGTTCATGTAATTGTGCACATAGAGGATTAAACCTAGACTTGTAGACAGCCTGTTTCTGCAGGAGGATATTGGTTCTGCAGGATATTGGAACATGGCTTCTGAGGGGTAGGATGTTGAGAAAAGGTGACCGTACCAGGGCTGTGGAGTCGGTAGATAAATTCTTCAACTCCGACTCCTCAGTTTCTGATACTTCTGACTCCACAACTCCGACTCCTCTGTTTTTAATGTGCTAATGTATTTTATACATTCATACAGTCAATGAAAAGCATGCTTCATGGTCACTCAACGTGTTCGTTTATGCACTGCGTGCATTGGGCTTTATTCTTATAGCAGAGAGGTAATTAATTATGACTGTTTGTGAATTGGGACATTTAAACTTGCTTTATTTTTTTTTTTATTCCCATTTAAATTTAGTAGGAGTCGGAGTCGGTTCATTTTTTGCCGACTCCAGGTACCCAAAATTGCCTCCGCCTCCGACTCCACAGCCCTGGACCATACACAAAAAATTTTACCTCGTTTTGTTGAGGTCGCCAAACAAGCAAATCTTTCCCCTGATATTTCCATCTTGAGTGGGCGAAATCATGCTTATGCGATCATTTGGGCCTAGGGTCAAACAATCCCATTACAATGAACTGGATACGAAAAGTCGAAATGAGCTGTCAAAAAACTCAAGCCTGCCCGGTCGACATCTGGCCAATATTTGTTTAGGTATCAGTCTAGGAGCCTTTCAGAGGGCCCCATACACAGGCATATAAACTGCCGAATCACCCTTAAGGACCTGTATAGGCAGCTTAAATCTGCCCATGTATGGCCTCTAGGAATGCACCATATCCAGGATTCGGTTCCGGAATCCACACTCCACTGGCCAAACCGAATCCAAATCCTTAAAAATCACTTGACATTTTGTCACATAAACATGGAAGTTAAAAATGTCTTTGCTGCGTGCCTGGAGCGCTTTAACCCTTCCATATTCTAATTTACATATGTAAATTAGAATTTGGTTCGATATTCAGCCGAATCCTTTACGAAGTATTCAGGGTTCGGCCAAATCCGAAAACAGTGGATTCGGTGTATCCCTAATGGCCACCTTAAGCAAGCCTGATCCTACAATAAATTAACAAACATGGCTAACAGAATGAAACCAGGGAATTGCCCTTCTTACAAGATTAATGTCAGACAAGATAACAGATTGTTTTCAAAGAGAAAAAAAGTGCCAGCAGTGACAGGTAGTTTTCATTGTACATTGTAGGCGTGTCACAGGCACTTTCAGCATTTTTCTGCTTCATGTCACATGATACATCAGCACTTTCTTCTCCCCATACATAGTAGTAATTTTTGGTACTTCTTCACAAAACCTGGTGTTCAAATATACAGCATTCACATTGCTCTTGGTGTGACTTAAATGTGAGGGCAATATCCGAAAATGATATAATTTTTGCAGACACCTGAAAGCCTTTAAGGTAATCTTTAGTATGTCTAGTTCTAAGCAACTTTTTTAACTGGTATTCATTATATCTTTTTTATGGTTATTTAATTATTTGCCTTCTTTGCAGCTTTCAAATAGGGGTCACTGGCCCAGCAGACAAAAACTATTGCTCTATGAGTTTACAGTTTTATTGTTATTGTTACTTTTTATAACTTATTTTTCTGTTCAGGTTCTCTCCTATTCATATACCAATCTCTCATTGAAACCACTCCCTGGTTGCTAAGGTAATTTGGATCCTAGCAACCAGGTAACTAGATAGCTGCTGAACAAAAAGCAAAAGAACTAAAAAACAACAAATAATAAAAAATGAAGACCAGTTGCAAATTGTCTCAAAATAAAAACAAAAATATTACCCTCTGCATCTATGCATCATAAAAGTTAACTCAAAAGCGAACAATCCCTTTACATTTCATCTTTTATTTTTTGTGTTTTTTAATTATTTAGCTTTTTGTTCAGCAGCTCTCTAGTAAGGAATTTCAGCGGATATCTGGTTGCTAGGGTCCAGTTTAAAACACCAAGAAGAAGGTGATCACAGTTTTTGCTGTTTGTATAGGAATCTTACCGGTGGTAATGGTGGGTCCGGGTGCTCATGCCCCAGACCTTCAGCTTAGGGAGCCATCATGGAGAAAAATCACAAGGATAAATAGTATAGGCAGGCACTACGATTCCACAGAAAAAGTGTATCAAAAAGCAGCCATGTTTTCAATAAAAAAGTATATAAAGTTTATTTAATCCATATATTAGAGCTGGGCGGTATGACCAAAAATTTATATCACGGTATTTTTCAAAATTATATCGGTGTCACGGTATTTGACGGTATTTTTTTTTTCCATGCATGATTAGGTGTTAACCCCATTTCCTAATAAATTAGAAAATAATTACTGCAGTATTGAAAATCAGGCAGGCTTAGTTTCCCAGGCAAGGCCGCAGACAACATAGCACAGGAGGAGGCGTTTGGTTTAAATACCCCCCACGCATGCGCAGAACCGGCGCTGTCAGCGCGTCGCGTACGTGCACGCTTTGACATGTATGTGCGCTTTGACGCATGCAAGGAGGCGTGCGAGACCGGCCCGCACGGGTGAGTACCCTGACACCCCGGTATTGCGGTATCTGAAAAATGAATATAGTTTTAAAAAAAAAAACACCGGTATTCGGTATTAAACGGTATATCGCCCAGCCCTACCATATATAAAACAAAAGAAGCCTTATGTGTTTCGTACCAAACAGGGTACTGAATCTTAGGCTCATGCCTATGATTAAGTACCCTGTTTTTATTAAAACAAAGATGCTTTTTGATACATTTTTTCTGTGGAATTGGAGTGCCTGCCTATACTATTTATCCATGTGATTTTTCTCCATGAAGGGTCCAGTTTACCCTAGCAACCAGGCAGCAGTTTAAACAAGTGACTTGGAAGATGAATAGGAGAGGACCAGAATAGAAAAATAAGTTATAAAAAATGAAAATAACAACAACATTTTAGCCTCTCCGAGCACTATAAAAATTAAACATTGAAGACCAATTGAAAAGGCAGAGGTTTCCTCCCCTCCCCATAGCCTTTTTAACTGAGCACCTGAAAGAAACCCAATAATATTTTTTATTATTTTTAATATTGACTTATATGACATATATATATATATATATATAAGACATTTCCCCAATGTACTAGGTTCAGTCCCTTTAGCAAGCATTATATACATACACTGTTACAATGCGCACAAGAGGTCTTTCTGAGTGACCTGACCCTTGTTAATATCATTGCCATGAAGGTGGGGTTGCGATGCAATTGTCACTTCGTCTTTTAAAAGCTGAGAGACTTGTAGTGGGCCGCAGCATTTGGCTTTATTATTCACTAATTACATTAACATTTATTTATAAAGCGCCAACATATTCCGCAGCGCTGTACAATAAGTGGGTTACATACATTGGACATACAGAGTAACATATAAAGCAATCAATAACCGATACAAGAGGTGAAGAGGGCCCTGCCCAAAAGAGCTTACAATCTACAAGGAGAAAGGGTTGAGACACAAGGTGTGATGCAAACGTGGCATGGCTTTTAGCTAGAAATTGTAATCTTTTGTCAAGTACTAGTTATGGACTTTACCTTTTTAGATAAAATATATCCTTCTGGGCTTTTAGCCATAGAACTTAAGAATAGACAGCTATAATATTTTCAGATTTTTTATCCCTGGTGTACCTAGGTTATTATGAGTCTATAGGCCTTTTGACTGATACATGACAGTGCCTGCTTGTAATGGCAACCAGGTTTGAGCCCCTGATCTGGAAAGATGCTAATTGATGGCACTTACAGGCTGCAAACTTAGGTCTCAAGAAAACTTTAGGTACGTTTCTGTAGGTATTTTTAAGGGCTTCATTGGTAATATTTGGTAAAATATAATGTTCTGAAACTGGTTTTCCCTTTAGTATCCTGGAAAATACCTTTTCCTTTGCCCTCCTACTACTTGTCATGAGTGTACTCCTGCAATCTACTGTGATACAGCACTACAGGATATTGATTTCTCCTGGTGTGCTGAAGAATAACACATAAATCACACCTTAAACACATTAACCCCTTTTTTAATAGATTCTTAATGTTCCTGTTGAGGAGCTTTCCTTATGCATCTCCCAAAAATTTGCTTGTAACTTAAGTGTATTTGCAGCCTGTCACGGCCGCCATCCTGGATTCACCCTGCTCGCATTCCCCCTGCTCGCATTCCCCCCGTGATCAAACACCCCCGCTCGCACCTGCCAGCCCCCCTGCCCCCCCCCCCCCGCAACACCCCCTTCCCGCTCGCTCCCCGCTTGCCTGCTCCTTGACTGCTTCTGTGCTTCACTGTGTGTCACAGAGTGGAGCGCGCCGGCTTCTCTCACTAAAATCCAGCAATGTGCATGCGCCACCTAGAGTGTCCCGGTCAAATAGTCAATGCAGGAGCGAGGCATTATGGGAATCCTCTTTATCCAGCTCGGCGTTCTGAACAGGTGAAATATGGGGAGACTTAAGGGCACTATTGAGACAACTGAAGGTATGCCTGCAGCTTGAGATTAACTCTTTACTAGCCTTTCCTTCTCCTTTAAGGGCTCTGGTACATGGGGAGATTAGTCGCCCGCGCCAAATCTCCCTTTTTACGGGCGACTAATCTGCCCGAAATGACATCCCACGGTCGAAAATGTAAATTGGCGGTGGGATGGCATACGCGGCGGCGCGATTGCCGAAGTTGCCTCTCGAGGAAACTTCAGCGATTTCCGCAAATCGCACCGCCGCGTATGCCATCCCACCGGTGATTTACATTTTCTCTGGTGGGATGTAATTTCGGGGAGATTAGTCGCCTGCAACAAGGGAGATTTGGCGCAGGCGACTAATCTCCACGTGTACCAGAGCCCTAAAGCTCAGGAGAAAGGAGATTGGCCTGTTTATTCTAATAATCTATTTATTTTTTGGACTTTATTCACTGGCCACTCCTGCCTTTAGAACAATTCAAAAGAAACAATGGTTCCAATTTTATAGCAACTGATATTCCTGCAGATAAAGCGATAAGTATGCTGACTGGTCATATTAGTGCAATTTGCCATGCTGTGTCTATAGCCAGTTTGAATCTCAAAGGAATCATCTGTATATCTTAAGTTGTAATTGCATTTGCAGATTGTCATTTATTGTTTAGATCTGTAACCATATTTCCTTCCAAAGCCATACTTCCAGTTATTAAAATACTATTACTATAGAATGGCTTTGCAAGTTGCATGGCAGGAGGTGCTTGACCCAGCGTTGCTGGTGATATGGCTAAAATCAAAGGAACTAGTAGAACTCTGGTAGATGCAAAAATTAGATAAGAATGACATTGCTAGATAAGTCCCTAGTTGCCTCTCAGTGTTACTATGTCACTATGGGGCCCATTTATCACAGTCGGAATTTCGGACTTCTAAAAGTATGACGCAAAAAATTCAGATTAAATTCAATATTTTCTGATGTGCGCTAAAAGTACGAAAATTTTGGATCGTGGTTGTACGAAAATATCGTGGTACTATCAGAAAGTTCCAAAATCTGAACGACTGTAAAAGGCGCAAAAAACTTTCTTTCCTTGAACCTTCTGTGCATGTTTTTTGAAACCTCCCATAGGACTCAGTGACTCTCTGTAGCTGCAACCTGACCCAAGGAAAGTCACGATACCAAAGCTTGAATGAATTCCGAAACTTTCGTACTCGTTGTGACAAATACAATTTTGTCACATAAATTGTTGCAAAGTACGAAAAAGTCGCGCAAATTAATGAAAAATTTGCAGAAAATACGCACAGTTCTAAAATTTAGAAAAAATACGATTTTTTAGTATAAATGGGCCCTATTGTGCCAATCTCAGCTGAGGCTACTAATTGTTCCTGCTGCTGCTGCTGCTGTTTTGGGGTCATACTGTTGGCAAATTCAGCCAGCATTTACTTGTGGATTATTGGATGTAATAGTTCTAAGAGTTTTTATTCTGATTATTTCATCAGCTAAAGTTATTTATAGTTAAGTTAGTTAGAAATATGGCTTAGATCAGTGATCTCCAACCAGTAGCTTGTGAGCAACATGTTGCTCACCAACCCCTTGGATGTTGCTCTCAGTGCCCCCAAGCCAGGTAGTTATTTTTGAATTCCTGACTTGGTTGCAAGTTTTAGTTGAATAAAAACAAGATTTCCTACCAAATAAAGCCTCCTGTAAGCTGATAATGTGCATAGAGGCTCCCTAATAGCCAATCACAGGCCTTATTTGGCACCTCCATGAACTTTTATGCTGCTTGTGTTGCTCTCCAAGTCTTTTTACATTTGACTGTGGCTCACGAGTAAGAAAGGTTGGGGATCACTGGCTTAGATCATTCATTACAAACATGACAATTCTGTAGTCAAATGATAAATATTTTAACGTTAGTTTACCCTATTTAAATTGACATAGCATGTTCATGCACTCATAATTTGATCTAGCTGATTACCTTTAATACATGCCTGGCACCATTAGGTTATGGGGAGGGTTTAGTCCCAGACCATCCTGTCTGTCCCATTAATTTAGCCCATCACTATTTGTGCCAACTTAAATATGTCTTTTGTTATCTTTTTTGCAACTCTGATGTCTTGCTTTCTCTCTTTTATACTTTCTCAGCCATTGCCTGATCATCCAGATCCTGAAGGGTGCAGCAGCCCTTACCACTTTGTGTCAGGTAAAATATAGGCTCTTCATTAAGCAAAACAAAGTAGAGAATGTTTTTGGTGGGGGTGGGAAGGTGTAGAGGTTCTTTTTTAGTCATGCGCAATACTTAGGAGCCAAGTAAAAGTTAAATAACTAGTGACATGTCTACCATTGTCTTGAACCTTTGCGTGTTTTCTTGAAGCTTTTCTGACTTTAACAATTTTAAATAGGGATGCACCCAATCCATATTGTTTGGATTTAGCTGAATACAGAATTCTTTACAAAAGATTTGCACCACCCTACTAAATCAGAACCATAATTTGCATATTCAAATGTGAGGAAAAATGCATTCATTGTGAACAAAAAATTGTCCCATTAAAATATGTTTTCCAGAGGTTTAAAGCCTTGTGACTTAAAGAATTCGGATTCGGTTCAGCTGAACACTTTGGATACTGCTAGATTTGGAAGAATCCTGAACCAAATCCTGGGTTAGCTTGTTTATGCCCCAAGTATATGCAAAAAATACCTGAGCACAATAATATCTAATTTATATGGGAATAGCGGTTCTCTGTTAATTCATCAGGTGCAGAGCCAACATGTGCACCGTGCAAAGTAATTTTTTATTTCACCATTTCTCGTTTCCAAAGCTTACTTAAAAATGCAATAAAATCTAGGCAGTCGAATAAAATAACCAGTTTAGCAGTGTTATACACCTTATGTGCTATTCAGCCTGCACAATAAACAAGGACACTAAGGACAAAAATAAATTCAGTGTGTATGTACCAACGTTTCACACATGTGTTTTGTCCATATGTTTGTGTGTGTGTTCCATTTGATCTGGTGGGCAGGTCAACAGGATGGCTTTCCAATTCATTCTACACAGCTTAAAGGCAGGGGTTGATACTGTGAGGCTGCAGAAATTCCCAAACAGCAGGAACATGGTTTCCAGGAGTAATATGACAGCCCCCTCTGCTTGTAACCTAGGGCCTTGTCAGTTGCAAGAACATGCCACCCCAGGTGCACTGAGAATGCTGAAGTTAAAGAAAATGTAGATCCTATCTTGCTTTTTTTTCCAGCAGGTAGAATCTACATGCTTGAGGGCAAAGGAATCATGAATGTTTTTCTTTTTAATGAAAAAAATTATGTTTATTAGTTTGTGCTTTGCATCTGCTTGTTTTTGTAATGCTACTGTATTTGCCCTGTACCTGTTTGTAACTGGTATTAGCCTATAAATAGCGCTGACAGTTTAAGCATCATTCACATCAGCCCCTGCCCCAGTGAAGCTTATAGTCTAAGGTTCCTATCTCTCACTTTGGGCAGTTTTATCAGGAATTAGTAAACTTGCCAATATGTTTTTGGAGTGTGGTAGGAAGGCCAAGTGCTCAAGCATTGCAAGGCAAAAGTACTAACCCCTGTACAACAATTACAGTACCCAGGTATTGGATACGTTATCTGGAAACCCATTATTCAGAAAGTTCCAAATTACAGAAGGCCACCTCCCATAGCAAATAATTAAATTTTTTATAAATGATTTCCTTTTTCTTTGTAATGATAAAACAGAACCTTGTGCTTGATCCTAACTAAGATATAATTAATACTTATTGGGGGGCAAAACAAGCTTATTGGGTTTATTCAATATTTAAATGATTTTTAGCAGACTTAAGTTATGGAGATCCAAATTATGGAAAGATCCCTCATCCCTAAAACCCCATGTCCCAAGCATTCTGGATAACAGGTCCCATACTTGTACTTAAGATTCTTATTTTCATCTGTAAAAAAATACAGGGTTATGGGAGATAGCTCTCAGTACAAGTGAGGGAATACAGGGGTATGGGGGATAGCTCTCAGTACAAGTGAGGGAATACAGGGTTATGGGAGATAGCTCTCAGTACAAGTGAGGGAATACAGGGGTAGGGGAGATAGCTCTCAGTACAAGTGAGGGAATACAGGGGTAGGGGAGATAGCTCTCAGTACAAGTGAGGGAATACAGGGTTATGGGAGATAGCTCTCAGTACAAGTGAGGGAATACAGGGTTATGGGGGATAGCTCTTAGTACAAGTGAGGGAATACAGGGTTATGGGAGATAGCTCTCAGTACAAGTGAGGGAATACAGGGGTAGGGGAGATAGCTCTCAGTACAAGTGAGGGAATACAGGGGTAGGGGAGATAGCTCTCAGTACAAGTGAGGGAATACAGGGGTATGGGGGATAGCTCTCAGTACAAGTGAGGGAATACAGGGTTATGGGAGATAGCTCTCAGTACAAGTGAGGGAATACAGGGGTAGGGGAGATAGCTCTCAGTACAAGTGAGGGAATACAGGGGTATGGGAGATAGCTCTCAGTACAAGTGAGGGAATACAGGGTTATGGGAGATAGCTCTCAGTACAAGTTGATCCAGGGACTGGTCCAATTGCCATCTTGGAGTCAGGAAGGAATTTTTTCCCCTCTGCGGCAAATTAGAGAGGCTTCAGATGGGGTTTTTGTCTTCCTCTGGATCAACTAGTAGTTAGGCAGGTTATATATAGGCATTAGTGCTGGGCGGTATACCGGTAAAAACCGAACACCGTTTTTTAAAAAAAAAACGATATAACTTTTTACATACCCCCATACCGGTGTGCGCGCTTCCTGGCAATTTTTCCAAATACTTCCGGGTGCGCGCGTGACGTCAGCGCGCACGTGACGTCAGCGCCATCGCTAGGACGCATCATTCAGAGTCGGATACCAATGTGAGCTGTCGGGGGTGCCTGCGGCTGCCTGGCCAGTAATTATATTTTATGTGAAGGGGATGGGGGGGTGTTTGGGGTGGGGTGGGGTGGGGGGTTATATTTATGTGAAGGGGATGGGGGGTGTTTGGGGTGGGGTGGGGTGGGGGGTTATATTTATGTGAAGGGGATGGGGGGGTGTTTGGGGTGGGGTGGGGGGTTATATTTATGTGAAGTGGATGGGGGGTTATATTTATGTGAAGGGGATGGGGGGGTGTTTGGGGTGGGGGGGGGTGTGTGCGGATGGGGGGGTGTTTGGGGTGGTGGGGGGGTGTTTGGGGTGGCGGGTGTTTGGGGTGGTCACCTAATCATGCATGGGGAAAAAAAAATACCGTCAAATACCGTGATACCGATATAATTTTGAAAAATACCGTGATATAAATTTTTGGTCATACCGCCCAGCACTAATAGGCATTATGGTTGAACGTGATGGACGTATGTCTTTTTTCAACCCAACTTACTATGTTACAATGTGGTGCATGCAGCATGACATGAAAGATAAGACATGCCAATTTTAAATGGCATGCCTTTTAAAACCTGTTGGGTTCAGTTGGAAGGGTTGAACTTGATGGAGTTTTTTCATCCCAACTAAACTACGTTATTATGTAACTATATCTCCTTATCAGGTGTTAAGGTAAAGTACAACAGCAAGAGTAAATCTTAAATAACCAGATACTCTAACTCTACATCTGTTAAATGTTATAAATGAAAACTAACTGATCATGGAAGTTTTAGATTTGCTCCTTTAGTGTTGTTTAAAGGAAGAGCTTTAAGTTTTGTGACATTCATTTTTTCCCAAATTGGGATGAATCATTTTTACCAGTGCATGATAGAGCACACATTTAAATAGCAAGTGCTGCATAAAGACTCTACTTTTCTCCATTTTTCTCACCTTTCCCTCTAGTCCACTACATATTTATATTTATCTTTGCTTTTTTTCTCTGCAAACCACCTTCCTTTATTTTCTTTTTTTTCACTTCTGCTTTCACTTTTTCCCTACATTCCTTTTCCATTCTTTCCCCCCAGTTCTTAATTTCCCCATAGGTTGCTGCTTTAAACTCATGCAGCACAAGCAACCAGGAATTACATAGGCCCAAAGGGGAAATTTTAGTGCACTGGCTGCTATTCTGCCATCCCATGTGAATCTGAAATAATTACAAATGTATCATGAATTTGACATTGCATGTATAAAGTATATTGTGTGTCAGTCCCTGATCTCAGGTTACTGACAGCAACCCAGAACATCCACTGTGAATCAGCAGAAAAGAACATGAAAGTGTGTTTGGAGGCAAAGGTTTTTACTCGGTTGTCATGGTCCTCCCAATTGTAGGCATTTGGCCGCTATTACAATCAGTTAGTGTTTTAAATCCTGTACCTGACTTAAATTTTTTAGGAAAAATCTGTCGCATTTTGGAAAGTTGAATCCCTATATAGTAAGATCTGTTACAATGCTGTACTGTGGTTAATTGGTAATTGGTAATTGCTATTGAAAGCAGCATTTGCTTAGCTCCTGGTTATGACTTTTAAACAATATTGTCAAAGTCAGTCTCCTCCTGCAAGATAGGTCTGTTAATCTGGTTACTTGTGTTATATTGTTTTCAAAGTCAGTGCCCCCAGGGCAGAGAATAGAAAATGACAAACATTGGTTTTAATGGCAATTATATATACAAATAACTTAAAAACCATTACAAATTTGTAATGACTGTATATTGCAAAGTTGCTTAGAATTAGGTTTTATTTTTGTGGGTTGACATGCCCTTTAAAGGACATGTAAACCCCCAACAAAAAATGTTCATCAGTTAACAGCATCTTTGAAATCTTTAAATACCTGACATTCCTGTTGTTCAAAGGTTAATAGTAAGGCTGCAGCATCCCTTTAATCACTTGATCCCTTTAATCACTGGATTCCTTCTCCCCCTGTAACTCACTCGGCCCCTTCCCTTAGGAATTGGCTTTAGCTCTTGGATTACTGAGCATGCTCAGTTTATGTTAACTCAGGTTACCAAACACACCCTGCGATTTCATAGCCAATGGAGAAATAGCACTTCTGGTTTCCATTAAAACTGTGCTGTAGCTGTGCATTCTGCTGGAGAAACATGCTTTTTCTGCTAACCTTCTGTCCTGAGCTCGGTTTAACCATTACAGGGCTTAATCTAAGCAGGACTTTTTATCAAAGTAAGTTATGCCTGTATAAGCCTGCATTCTTTTGCATGAACTTTACAGCATATATGTGCTGTTAGCAAATATAAATATCACTGAAGATGCATGAGAAGGAAAACGGCTGCCAGGTGAAAACTGCTATTTGTTTTAGGAAAATGTCATGGTGCTGGTGAGCAGATGGGATATATGCAGTACAAATGGTGTGCTTTGGGTGGGCGAGATGTGCCCAACATATATATTATATGGCCTTTAAAGGGTAAGAAAAAACAGGTTTTTATTGCCTATGAAGTAAATCTTGTTTCTGGTAGGAACCTTCTTGCTTGTCTTTAGCCAATCAGTATTTTAGATCAAGCAGTAGTGGTTTATGGCTTGCTATTCTACTTACACCGAGAATATTAATTGACATACGGAGGCTTAAGGGTAATAAAATTAAAAGGTTATACATTTCACATATGAGTGATGGGTGATGTCCCTGCAGTGAGCACCAATTATTAGTTGGTTTTTTTTTTTGGAGGGGGGGGGGTTATTTGCTACCACCATTATTGTATGTATGGTCTTAAAAGCTCTTGTGATAACATGGGTGTGGTTTGAAGTGTGTGTGGCTTTAAAAAAGGTAGTGGTCACAACAGGCTTCCATTATAGGCCCTCCAGAAATATTCCAGCTTTCAGTACCACATAAGTTGGACAGCATTGCTCTAGAACATTCAAAAGTAAATATCCCAGAATGTTCTATTCAAAGTTCTGATCTAAATCCTCCTGGGAATCTGCAACACTATTTGAAAATTAAGGTGCTCAAACCTAAACTTACTGATCTAAACAACAGTGATGTAAATACATCTGGTTAATATTTATCTTGTAATGCACTGTATGTATGTGTAATAATGGTAAGGGGAGGGTTTTATAGCAAAATAGAATTGCTGAGAAGACTTTTGAAAACATACCAAAATAAAACCTATAATTTAATATAATAAAATACACACTGATCATAAGAAATTAGTACTAATTAATCTCTATTATATTACAGAAGATCGTTCTTGGGGACTTATTAGTCATTGTCCAAGAATTGAACTTGAAGACGGAATCCGACTTGGTTGCCATCACCATTCCAGTTCGAGCCTTCATTTTCCTGTTTTAAGCAGGGAAAGCTCACCACACCGTAGAAGCCCTTCCCACATACCTGAGGCTGGGAATTCAGTGGCTCCTCCAGCTCCACCTACCAAAAGACACTGCAGATCCCTTTCAGTGCCAGAGGACTTATCTCGCTGGAGGCCTATTTGGCGGCCTAGTGGCTCTAAAGTGTGGACTCCTGTGAAGAGGAGATGTAACAGTGGTGGTGTAGGAGCAGTTCTGGCAGTGCAGACTCAAAGCCCATCCCAAGGGGTCTCCAGTCTCAGGTTTCAAAATGACCCCAGTGCCTCTATACGCTGCATCCAAGCCAACAGTCCCCCCTTCTTCAGCCTGGCATTGTGCCGAGAGTCACCAGGCCCATATACACTTTCACCAACCAGTGTATTCTGGGAGAACTCAGAAGGGCCAAGCTGCTTCCCATTGCAGCGTCGGTTTTCACTTTCACCTGTACTCATTAAAGAGGCAGGACGGTTCCTTCCTTCAACCAGCAGCTCTCCGCCATCAACGCCGGAGTTGGTCCGACGGCAACAGTGTCTCCCACGCAGCCAGTCGCAACCTTGTGACTTGGATACCAGAAAGTGTGGAATTAAAAGGAGGCATGAGGAGGATACGCGATGGCATCGTCCTTCTTTGGATTTCTACAAGATGAACCAGGTAAATAGTGAGAATTGTCTCTAGCATTCCAAACATATGCATGATAAATAAAATTGCTAAAACTATATTTTGTTGTGTTTTTTAGAATGCTGGTGCTATGTGTTTTTTGGACAACTCAGATGAAGGCAGCTCCTCTTCCCTTATGGCTTGTCACAGGGAGTCTCCTTGCACTTCTGGCAGTCCTGTTACTACATGCACACTGGCACTTAGAGAAGAAGAGAGAGGCCGGAGAGATCACACTTCCTGTCCCCAGGCAATGCTCTTCCAGCATGACTTCGCAGACCTGGATTTAAATTTAATTGAGGAGAATTAGCACTCTCAGGAAACTTCAATCTTTAAATGGATATCTAATGCTAAAGGGGATGTCTGGGTGAGAGTGTTTGGATGCCTGCTGGTGGCCAACTCTGAGACCTGCTCAAAGAGCATTCTGCAGACCTTCTGACCTTCATGACAGATAGGAATTTTGTTGGGGAGGAGGGTAAAAAAAAAGCTGTGTTTTATTTATTTATTTTTTCTTAAAGAAAATCCTGGGGCTGGGTCATGTGTACCATGAAGTACATTTCTCCTTTCCCTAGACTAAGAGTTGGAGCTGACAACCACCTCTTTAATGAGTTATAGAACTTTACACAAAGGGTGCTGTGGGATTGATTTATTTTTGTATTGATGGCTTTTGGAAAGATGTGCTGACCTGACCTTATGGGATGGGGGTTCACATGCAATTGTTTGCTTGTGAGTATGTCTTCTTATTTTAGAAATGTGACTATTGAGGGAAAATGTAAACAAACTAGGAAATGTGTTTTTTTGTGCACAAAGCTGATGCTTTATATTCAGAACAAGGCCCCTCGACAAATTAGTAACAAACAGCATTGGATCCTAACCAGTGTTCTACAGAAAATCCAAATAATCACCAACTAATTCTGATTCCAGAGCAAAAAACTTTCTCTTGTTGTAGGATTGTGTGGCTTATTCCTCCTCCTCCCCCACTTAGTGGCCAGTGAAAAGGGGGATTCTCAGTCCTCCTTATTGTCTCCTTTGTCTGTGTATTCACTAGAGTCCTGTATAGAGTAGATAATTTTGACTGCACTGAATTTCACAGTAAAGTATTCCACATCTTTTAAATCCAACCCTTCTTTCTTTCAACTTTTCTTTTCTGTTTGTTTCTCAGGAACAAGTCTGTGTTGTGTATATTAAAGCACCAGTAACACCAAAAAAGTTAATGTATGAATTTCTATATAATGTACTGTTAGTCTGCACTAATTAAAACTGTGTATTTGCTTCACAAGCACTACTACAGTTTATCAAATTATAAGCTACTATGTAGCCATGGGGGCATCCATGCAAGTAGAAAGAGGTCTATAGGGCACGCATTCACATAGTAGATAACAAATAAACTGTGTAGAATACAATAGTTACAACCACATTGGGCTGATTCTCAGCCTGCAGAAAAATACAGACCAATAATCAGCCCCTACGCTGGCATCAACCTTCTATCTTGACTGCACCCAAAACCAATGCATTGGCCCAGGTACAGACATAAGCAGTGGATACCACTACTGAAACGCAAGAGTTTGCATTTCAGAGCCCATATTCTCTGTATATTCGTGCACCCAGGCCAATACAATGGATCAGGTGCAGGCACATCAGTAAGATTTTTAGAACATAGGGGCAGATAATTGGCCTGCATTTATCCCCATAAAAATCCGCTCCGTGTGGCATAAACCTAATGCTAATGTCACACACTGCAGATACAAATACTGCCTGTGCAGACTGCCATTAACTTTAAGGGAAATCACTTGTCCCGGTGCATACTGCCGGAAAATGAATGCTTGGGTGTTCTCTGTGGTGACAGGAGATTGCTATTAAAATCAATGGCAGACTAAGCAGGCAGTATTGGGCAAGAACTGCCATGTGGAAAAGGGAAACAAGTGTTAAGTGCCATTCATGGCTTACTACAAAACTATAGAATGAGAACTTCTTTCACAGAAATTAGTTTTTTTGTGAATAATTAAGTGCTAGATGAGCAGACACAAATTTAAAAAGTGAAAAAATAACTTTATGGGGTTACTGGTCCTTTAAATACAGGCTGTATGCTGCTGGAGGTGCCACAAAGGCATTGTGATTAAGTTGTTGTCGGAATCCAAGGCAGGGAAAAGAAGGCAGCCTAAATATTTAAGGTTTTTAAGTACTAAAATGTAACCAGTGCATCAAAGCCATGAAAACAATTAACAGGGGCTAGTTCTTAATGTTCTGCTTTTAAAAGATAATTGGTTTGTCATTAATTTACCAAGTGATCATTTCTGTTCAATATCTGTACGTTTATATATTTTAAATTTATAAGTCTAGTAAGGCTAATGTGGTGTTTTCACTGCAGAGAAAACGCCACATCCATCAAATTCCACAACTAAGAATTTTCTGGCTGAAATTCACCTTGTGTAACCATTGACAGGTGGATGCCGTTCATGTTACTGACTAAAAGTACAGGAATAAAGGGCAGTTTGGACATTTTCTCAGCCAGCAAAGAACTCTACAAATGTGACCTTGATTTTAACTAGTCTTTAATTTATATAGGAAAAGAAGGAGTAGTAGATGTGGCAAAACATGTTCTTCTTCAAGAGCAGATGTCTAACTGCTTATTTAACTCTACCATAATTCTATTTTGGTCTGTTGCCATATTACAAATATGCACATTTGAAATACCGATGTTTTATGACAGTGATAATGATAGAGGTAACAAACTGCCAGAATACACACATACTGAAACAGCAACATAAACTCATAAGTCTTATGCAGAGCTACCTAATAATCCCAAATAATATTTTTAGTTATACCATAGTCAGATACTATTTAATAAGAGGAGAGGGTTAATCACAGGGTGGTTTAAAATGTTATGCACCCCCTCAGATTGCAATCACTTACCTGAAACTCAGTGCCAGTGCTCCTGTTAGCAGAAAACTGTACCAGCCTGAAGTACTTTACAATGAGCACCATGTAGAGATCCTCTTCTGCATCGCTCCTGGGCAGAGGCATGCGTGGTAGAGTGAAATAACCAACTTTTTTGTTAACATAAGGTTTTTCACTCTACTACACATGTGCACCCTCATAGAAAGAAGAAGCAGGACACGTTGTGGGCTTGCTGAATAATACCCCAGGCCCCGGTTATCAGGAAAGTGATTATAATCACTGGAGGGTGCCTAACATTTGGCATCCCCAAGTGACTAACAACCTCCTCCTTTAGCTTTACCAGCCCCATCATGGCAAATATCTTTGACAACTCCTAACCACAACATGTCACATGGAGTTATGCAAGCTTTCTTTGTAAGCAAGAGGCAGCTTAAATACCGTAATTCATATCATATGGGTAGGATGCTAGAAGCCACAGTTAGCCACGGGTTAGACAGCCTTCAAAACTAATAGTGGTGTTCCATATAATACGGAATCTGGTTTAAAAAAAAAAACTCTTTAAAGTTTGAGTAGTGTCCTTCACAGGTCCTGTTTCTGTTGATATGGTGCAGCAGTCATTCACATGACTGGTGCTTTTAGGCCTAAAAAGGAGTAAGTGTGTGTTTATAGGCCTGGCATTGACAGGCGTTGACAGTTATTTTCCATTCAGGAGAAAATCTAACAGGCAGTCACTATTGCATCTGTATGAAACACTGTATGGAGGAGCACAGAACATTCATCTTAAACAGTTGAAAGTGGAGAAATAATGTGTGTTTCATTGACCTTACTGAGCAGTTTGTATCCCTTAGGTGAGAGTACTATAGCCATTAACATAAGTGCTTCTTAAACAGGTCAACTATAACCACCACCTGTCTGATATATTGAACTGCATCAAGGAGTGTCTATTGGTCAGCGTGGGATTGCAGTAATGTAGAAGTAGTATCGTCTGCACAATTAATTGCAGTTACTTTGGGAGTGGCGCAAGAGCCCCCTGGATACCTGTCGTGTTATCACTACTTTTCCTTCACACTATGTGGCCAAAATAAATGGGTGAAATACCTTACAGTTACCAGTGTGTGTGGCTCCTAATTTGTTTTGAACTCAGTGTGGGAATGTACATGCAACAGGGGGTTAAATACAAAACTATTTTGGTTGTGTTGGACTTTTAGTGAAATGTTGGACGTTTAGCACACTCTAAATTTTTGTTGCCAGTCTTTTTACACACACATATATATATATATATATATATATATATATATATATATATATATATATATATATATATATATATTTCTCTGCTAATCTTTTGAAATTAATTAGCAGTGTAAAAGTCAATTGATTTAAACTGGTGCTCATCCAATCAGACTCTTTCCTAGGGAGCTTCATCTTTTGCTGGTTTTGTTAGAAATATATGTTCTGCTTAATTTTAACCAACATCTTTTTCCTTCATAACATATTCAATGATGCTTAATTTAAGTACAGCCCAATTAATTAGTTTTAAATGAAATATTGTTGTTGATTGGGGACTGCTGCTGTTGCAGCTCAATGCCTATTGGATCAAAGCATTGCAATGCCATGGCACTTAAATCAGTTAGGAAAATAGTGGATTTGTTTAAAAAAAACTTTGATGATAGGAATTTATTTATTAAATTCATTTTTGGTGTGGCATAGAACCTTTTCCTCTTTATATATGTATCTTAAGTGTGTGCTGAAAGTAGATCATTTCTGAAAGTGAATAACCTTCACTAACTCCCTTAAAGTTGATTATTCAGTTAGGCTGCCAACAGCTCCTAAGCACTGATGCTCTATTAGGCTTCTTGAGGGCAATGCTTGTTCAAAATATGATCCCAATTCCTTACCGTTCACTGACTTAGGTATTGATTGGTTTTGTTGATGTTTGTATATGGAGGTTCCCTGTTAAGTGTGAAGTTTTTTAGCTCCTTCTTTATTATATGTTATGGCATTTCTGCTTGTAAAAACCCTTCACTACCCAAACATTTTCTTTCAGGCTACCTGAGTCAACAAATGTTTCTATCTCTGATGTGTTAAGCTCTGGTGAGGAGCTAACTTCTCTTTGGTGGTTGTTGTAGTGGACAGGAGGTTGTGCCAGTAAGGTGAGTAACTGTGACATCCCTGCTTAAATTGTGGGGGCTCCCAGCTCAGTGTATAGAGATACAGTCTGTTATCTGATCGACAGATATCCTCTTCTGATCATTAGAAAGGAATGCACATCAGCATTGTTTCAATGACAACTGTTGCTGTGTAAATACCACCTGCAAAGTCCTCACCAAAATATTCTCTGTAGATGTCAAAATGAAGCCTGAGGATGACCCCAAAAGGCCCCTCTGTTTGTTTATTTATTGGCATTAAGTTAGTTACCTCTGCTGTCAACAGGTTTCATTGGCCAGCATCTAATTTTTTGCTGTTACAGCTGAAATGCCTCATTTTCCTTATAGCAGAGATCAGTATATTTAGTTCCAATACCTTAGACCACTCTCTTCTGCATCCTGTTTCCAAAAAAAATAAATAAATCACAAACTCTTGCATTGTTCTTATGAATACAAACAAAACTATGAATTGATGTTTAGATTGGTGCAGCATGTTGAGGCAGTGGAGGTCCTCCGACTGTTTTGCTTGCTAAGAAATAATACAAAATAAAACCACCTTTTAAAGTAGGGTCCACACAATGCTTTCCAAATGCAGTGATTTAGGAGCTGCCAAACTGTAACTCTTCATTAAGCAGTGACTGTTTTGGTGAGTGGTTCTGGAGCGTGTTATGTATATTTTTTTATGTATTAAATATGCATATGGCTCTATTTTGCAAGACAGAACATAGATTGTTATACCCATTAGAGTTAATTTCTTGTCCCTTCTTCTTTGTGATGTTTCGGTTCTTTATTTTGTTTTTGTACATATCATTGGTACAAGCTTTTGTTCCATTGTTTTGAGCTCATCCTCTGTGAGGTTTGGGTATTATCTGCTTGGAAAATGTAATGAATTTTGTTATTATTTTTTTAACTTAAACTGTGCTCAAATCATTTTGGAAATAACACACACCTTTTGGTAATTTCTTTTTCATTCTGTAACTTATGTTGATTTGTAGCATTGTTCAGGAGGTGACGTTTGCGTAGTACTTTGACTTTTTTATGTCTCGGCTGCATTTCAGTTGTTTGCCCCCAAAGTCCTTTTTTGCATGTCAGGACAGCATACTATTTTTCAGTGTCCTGTTGTCCTTATCTTTGAATCCACTACCTTCAGAGCTATTTAAGGTTACTCATGCAAAATAATATATATCCCTTACAGGCTAAAGAAACACTTGCCAAAGCACCTTCTCATCAATCTGTATGCTGGAGTATATTAAAGACCTGTGCTAAAGATTTAGCTTTACTAAGGAAGTATCAAATGGCTAATTTTTTGTGTGTGTGCATGTTTTTTAAATCCATGGAGAATTTTAAGCATACAGTGGACCCCTATACATGTATGAACCTATTACTTAATAGCTACTTAGTCAGGTTTTAGAATTTAAGGATTTGCCGGATTAATGACAGGGCCAATTTATTTAAGTGTAAAATCAGAGCTCACTCCAGAAAAGCTCAACCACTTTTCTGTTCATTTCTATGGGATTTTTAGAAGCGTGTTTATCAAATGGTAAACTCAAACTTCACCTACTGATAAATATGTTTCTAAAAATCCCATAGGGATGAATATAAATTGGGTGATTTCTTTTTGTTAGTAAGCTGTTATCGCACATTTTGAAAAATCTGCCCCTAAGTGTGACATAGTTGTTGGTGGTCCTATTCTATTTCACATGTATTGTCATAATGTTAGTGATACACTACATCAAGGATAGGGGCAGACCTTTGACTTCCCACCCCTTCCAGCAGAGTGACTTTGGCAACAGTGATTGGCTGAAGGATGCTTCTTCCCACACTAAATTGATGTTACTTTTGAAACCTAATATTTGGTTATTCAGGCCTAGAGTGACAGAACCAAGGCATATTCTTGGGCAGACATATTCATGCTAAATTACAAACAACATGCTGCTTCATTTGTAAATTAATGCCTAGATGCTTTATTTTTCTGGAGACCATTGGTTATCCTACACAATAATATAAAAAGACCACTAGAATGTCTCAGTTTTTATGGCACTTGCACCTGAATTGTTATTTTTGACTAGGAAATGAAAAAAAATCATAATGACCACTGAGAAGTTATATTTTAGGGTTTAGAAAAAAAATGCAGACATGCACCTGCTTCAACAGGTGTAATTTGACAGCATCACATAATTTGCATTGTGGGACCAACAGGAATTAGGGGATAAGAGGTAATAGTACTTTTAACCAAAGGTTTCTTTTTCACTTAATGGCTCAGATGCAAAGTGTGTTTCCCTCTTGATGGGTAATCAACCCCTACTGGTATGTTTGAACTTACATTAGTGTTTTTTTTTCTTAAAGGTAGAGTGATGTGTTACTAGCAGTGATAGAAAATGTGTCATTACTGTCAAAACATGTTGGAGAATTGTTTCCTCATCAATGTGTCATTCCACCAGAATTGTTGGTTGCTTGGGAAGACACCATCCTCATATAGGCTGGAGTATACATATAAACAGTACTCTAGAGCATGAGAGCATTGCACCTCACATAAACCCTGGGTTTTCTAAAGAAAGCAAAATGCTGCCTTGCAGATTTTAAATGATACTGCTACCAGTTTACTTACCGCAAGTGCAGTGCTCAAAGTGCATTTTTCAAGCAACAGTGTGGTCGCCAGGGAATGTATTGCCTGCTACGATCGCAGCCAATGCATCAAAATTGACACAAGACTAAATGCCAGTATTGAAAGCAAACTGTAATGTAAAGATATAGAAATATGTAGTAAACAAATGTTTTGTGCATATAGAAAGCCCAATCTTAAAAAGGAGTGTTTTCTTGAATATCAAAATTTGATTTGGAAGTTAAAATGTATTAAGTTATTATTCAGGAGTTTTGAGTATTCAGCATTAGAAATCATTCCTCAGATTATTCCTGCATAAGGATATGTTTTTACACAATGCTTTCCATCCAGAAATATATTTAGGGTACTTGCCAAAGGGGTTGTTAAACTGTGGCGATATTCTTTTTGGTGAAACAGGTGCCGATTGCTTTTTTGTTGTCAGTATTGGCCTCATGGCACACATGAAAAAGTGTGTATTTTAAAATGCAGAGTGCTATTCTCTGATATGAGACTCTTTTGTGAGCTTTAAAATGAATATTTCCCGGTGCCAATGGCTGCAGGCCTTTAGTGCAGGGACATGCTGTTGATTTGAGCTCAGAGGACAGCTGTATGTTGGCTGGAAAATGAACTTGACTATGATTATGTTTTACTAATAATCAAATGTTCTCCTGGTAATTAAATGTAATTCCTCTCACAAACACATTACACATATTCACCACAATGTTTGTAATGTTCTCTTTAGAGAAAGTGACTTTCAAAGTTTAATAAAAATTGGTCTGTGCAGGCAACAAGCTAAAGAAAATAGGTATATCTTGAGCTTTGGAGAAAACATTTTTTGTCACTTATTAAAGGAATAGTAACAAATGACATTAAAGTGCTAAAAACTGTTCTTAAGATGTTCACACTTTAATTGCAAAGCTACCTTTGGCCCAGGGATTAAGAGGCCTGTGCTACTCCAATAAGAAGCCTTAGTGCATAGGCTACAGTCTGACCCCAGTCAGTCCCTTGCTCCACTAAACCCAGCATTGCAACAGACTGACTGGTGCCATACCACAATGTTTGTAGTAAAGTTTTTTGTTCTGAGAGACACCATAAATGAGTTAATGGATGCTTGTTCCATGTGCCAGTAGGTTTCATGGGCATCTTTTCATTGAAATGTTTTCATGAATTAGAAAAAAGTAAACTGCAAAAATACACAGGGGCTAGCTTTGAGCAGATGCAACTAAAGTAGAGGGTTACAACCTCCTTTTATGGTGGAACAGTAAGAAAGAGCCATTGGAATCTGATCTGTATACTGTAGCCATCAATCACAGTGCTATCTAGTGGTATATGTCTATTTTACCCTTGGATTATATACTCCTAGTCTAAAGCAGTCACTAATTTGCAGTGAAAAATATGTGAGCTTGTTTGTGGGGGGTTTCCATCTGGAAGAAGGTGCTTTTAAAATGTGTTGCTTGCTGGAATGGTTGGCAGCATGATGTAGAGTTGCTTGGCCAAATCCAGTAGGATCATTGGATTGTGGGAAACATATTATACCCAAATATATGAATTACAGCTGCTTCACTTCTGCAAAGTGTTATCCTTGGTGATAGTGTATTTCAACATGCCACTATACTTAATTCTAAGCCTAATTTTTGGTCATCTGTGTTTCAGATCTGCAATAAAATGTTTTGTTGGTCTTTGTGCGGGGCATCTTTCCCTGTGGTGTGGAGACATGCCGCGGTTTCTTTCTCTTCTGCTATAGGTTTATTTTGGGGAGGGGAAATGGTTTCAATGTCAGCCAGGCTACCAAGCAAATATTGTCTTTGTGGGACAAAAAAGACATTCTGCAAATCGAGCATTTTTAACAAATGTTTCTGTAAAATTAATGTATGTGGTTAAATGACACGTTTCTCAAATCTTGGACACCTTAAGTGTGTTTACTGGAACAAAATAAAGTTTTTGGTTTATAAAAACAAAAAAAAGACAAACTGTCAATTACTGATCTAAAATCAGTCCAAAATGTTGATAAATCTATCTCCGATTCTGGTGTGAAATGGTCTTCTGAAACAAAATAAAGCAAGCTTCAAAGTGTACTGTTTGGGTGTGTTAGGCACATTAATTTTTGGGGTTATTACATATGAAAGTCTATATTAACAGCATCAAAATATTTAACTGTCTGTGTATCAATTTATTGGAGTAATTCATCAGTCTGTATTAATCTGGTTCTTTTTATTTATACTCTTGGAAACTACTGCTGAATCCGCATTTAAAAGGTAATTTTAAAACTGAGGTTATTCATTCCCATAAGACTTTAGTAGGGCACCATCAAAGAAGAAGAAACAATGTGTGTCTTTAAACCTTGTGTTGCATTTACTCATGTTGAACTAAATAATATATATTTTATTTATGTTCTAGTCTCTAGTCTCTTTCTACCTGGTAACTGTGTGCTTTGTGTCTGCTGTCTCCTGATAATGGGGAGGGGGGGGAGTCTTTCTCTTTATGTATTACACAACTTTTGCTTGTGAGCTTTTGCTGAAAGCTTACATTCTAATGACAGCCCAACATGTTACACTACACAAACCCCTACATTTCATATTTTTATCATAATAATTATGTATTGATTTCTCTTTTACTGATGACCTGTGGAGTTCACATTGGCTGGTACAGCTATGGGATCCGAAACCCGTTATCCAGAAAGTTCCGAATTACAGAAAGGCCATATTGCATCATTAGAAATTATTTCTTTTTTCTCTGTAATAATAAAACAGCTCCTTGTACTTGATCCCAACTAAGGTATATTAAATCCTTATAGGAGGCAAAACAATCCTATTGGGTTTATTCAGTATTTAAATTATTTTTAGCAGACTTAAACTGGGGAGATCCAAATAACGGAAAGATCCCTTATCTGTAAAAACCCCAGGTTCCGAGCATTCTGGATAACAGGTCCCATACCTGTAGCTTTTATTAAAAAAGAACTATACCCCCAACAATGTAGGTCTCTAGAAAAATATATTGCATAAAATAGCTCATATGTGAAACCCTGCTCTATATATAAGTATCCTTTTTTTGTAGTATGTGCCATTGGTTAATCCTTAATTTAAAATTTACATTTTAAGTAGTAGGAGCCACCCCCTGGGACCATACGTTTCATGGCACATACAAACAACCAAGGGTGCACATATGTGTTTGGTCACATCAGCCAATTAATGGACAGGGCTGTGTCCTTTACACAAACAATGACTTCCTGTCAGGTGATCTCTGAGGGAGCACACAGACCAGCACAAAATGGTGTCTCAAGGAAAAAGATGTAAAAGGGCAATATTTACTGATTATTTTTATATATATATATTACAGTTTGGTAAGATTTTTTAATAGACATTTAATATGACATGATCTATCTGTTTGTATTCATTCTGGGGGTATAGTTTTCCTTTAAGCTGTATCACTTTAATATAGGGAGGCCCAGAATCCTGGATTCAGCTGAAACCCACCTCAGAATAATTCAAGTCCTTAGTCGTTTGGCTTTAACCCTTTATGAGAACTTTGATTTTACCATGACGTGTGCAGCCAGGAAACACACACATAAACAGCACCTGATACAATTCTACAGATCATCAAACAATGGAATTTGATGCTAGATGCTTAGCTGAGGTAAACAAATACAAAAGAGCAATGGAAAACAGTACATTTTCAAGCAACAACCTGATCTCGCAGCAGCACCCAAGTGTTCAGGTGACTGATATATTTACAGAAAGTCTAACCCTATACTATTATTCCAAATAACATTCAACTAAATCAAGTGAAAAAATACTCTATTGTAATGCCATAATGTGTTTACCTTTAATTCACTGATTTATTGTTTCAACATTTAGGTGCTGTGCAGAGCTGCATCTTCAGAACAGAATGGTACCTGGTATGTGTATTTCGTAATAATGGACCATGACATTTTGCATCTGATCTCCCTGCAATCATGATTGTTGGGCACCAAGTCAATAGCATGCTGTATATGGGCCAACATGCTATTAACTTATCGTAGTAATATAACCTACTGGAGAACAATGCAGTCTCGTGTTTTTAGAGTGCTCAGCTACATTGTCATATGGTCTGCCTACGTGCACATGAAGCCATTTTTATATGTGCGATATAATGCATTGTTTTATTTAATGTGTAGGCCTCAGCACTGCGCAAATTAGGGTTGCCACCTTGCCGGTATTCTACTGGCCTGGCTGGTAAAAGTGATGCTTAATGACAATATTAGTAATGGGAAAGAAAGATAAAAATACAGGAAGGCCTGTATTTTTTTCCAGAAAAGGTGGCAACCCTAGCGCAAATGCACCAAAAAAAATAACCCCCGTTTCATGGCACTTGTGGGTGCCTAGCTGTGTGCTTCCTCCTTTCTTCACAAAAATGAATAGTGGTAGATTCTTTGTGCAATCCCTTGCCTTTGTTCTGCTTACGGCATGGTGCAAATGGCTTGCATAGCCTTTGCTGAGTTGCCTTGCCCGCTGGGTGGTAAGTAATGCTGCCCGTCTTCCCAAATTTATCATGCTAAACAAAGGCAATTCTGAATGCTAAAATACACCAGCTATAACCTGTCCAGATCATATAGAAGTCAATGGCAGATGTCCCTTTTACAGTTGGAAGATCTTTCTTTGCTTCTTGCTTTTAGAGGTTTTCTGGGGGTTCTTGATGCTAGCACAATAAAGTCGTTTTTCATGCAAAAAGTCTAAAAAGGTGCAGGGTTCACTTTTTTTCCATAACCCTTTCGTTTGTGCTTTTTCAATTTTGATTTTTTAGTAAATGACTTCCATTCGTAGAGATTAGTTTAATCGGAGTTTTAAAAAAAGAAAAGAAAAAATCCCTGCTTATGTATTTATTAACATTGGAGACAAACATCAACTGGTGATGCTTCCAATAGCAACCAATCAGATCTTTGCTTCTGTTTTCGGTGATGTTTGTGCCCAATGTTAATAAATACTCCCCAAAGTAGGTAACACTATACCACCAACATATAGTTCCAAAAACAGGAACAATAGTAACATGTTATCTTTAATTGCTAACTACATAGAAATATTCCAAGCTTTCTGGTCTTTGACATTTAGCGTAAAGAAGGAACCACTGAGCTTGTTAGTGAAATTTTTAGGTTGCTGGCTATGAAGGTATTGCGTTTATGCCGAGAGAAGCTGTGCTAATCAAAGAGCAGCAACAAAGGGGAGAGACAATGGATTGACTGCAGGGGGTGCTTAAGCAGCTCCGCTGATCCATAACAGGGAGACGTTGGCTGAGAAGATGTGCCGATCTGCTGATGTCATCTGTCATCTACAGTATCTGTGCATGTATATCTTTACACTGCATTAATAGAACAGACAGTGTGAACAAACACTGCAATAAATATGCACACTTACAAAGATTAAATGCCAGATGCTAAGAGACACACAATGATCTCAGTCTCCCCAGTCCCCTATAGGAAACGACTATACCAACAGTTGCTATCATCTCAAAAGAGCCCTGTAAGCAATTTTATATTTATCAAAGGGGTTAGCACCCTTGAGAACTTATTCAGCAATGCCAACCCCCACCCCAGCACCCTGCTAGTTTAATCCTCCATCCTGCTGCAGACCCCACTGCCGTTCATTCCAAACAACATGTTCCTTGCTGTTCGTTCCTTTCCTCTGCCAATAGCTCTTTCTTTATTGAGAGTATTCAAGTTCAAATTCACCAAATAACATTGGTGATTCTGGTGCATCAAAGAGGCGTGCATGCAAGCAATTCGCAAAGGCTACATAAAATGAAAAAGACTGAGCCTTATAGGTACCCCTGGATTACAACGTTCTGTTGTGTAATTCTGTGATATGGCAATATCATGTGCCAGGAATTACATGTGGTTTGGCCCCATTATTTACAGAACTATATAATGTCCCCAACCTTTCTTACTCTTGAGTCACAGTCAAATGTAAAAAGACTTGGAGAGCAACACAAGCAGCATAAAAGTTCATGGAGGAGCCAAATAAGGGCTAAGATTGGCTATTAGGCAGCCTCTATGCACATTATCAGCTTACAGGGGACTTTATTTGGTAGGAAATCTTGTTTTTATTCAACCAAAACTTGCCACCAAGTCAGGAATTCAAAAATAACTACCTGGTTTGGGGGCACTGAGAGCAACATCCAAGGGGTTGGTGAGCAACGTGTTGCCCCATAGCCACTGGTTGGGAATCACTGCTATAATGGGATGGCTGGGGTTTACCTGAGGCTGCAACCTCAAAACCAATCCTACCACATATTATAGGCACACAATGGGCCTGGGTTGGCAGGGTCCATGACAGCTGTGGCCAAATGGGTTTTGTCCCAGTGTCCCACCAGCCAGTCCTAACCAAGTCAGAACAGCATTCACATGTCAGTGTGAACATAGAATGGATTGCATCCAGAAAATGCTCGAGTTTGCATTTTCGAACCAGTCACATTTTTTAATGAGTGCAGGGTTAAATACGTTTTATTCTAATATATGGGAAACACTTTCATTTTTGATATTACTGGTCCTTTAAAATTACTATGTAAATAGGGGAGGAGCAGCAGCAGAAGATCGATTAGAGAGCGTTCTGACCTTGTGATGCAAGACTGTGCCGAAATATTAATAGAGTTTAATTCTATGTCTGACGCAAACGTAATGTAAGATTACTAAATGGTTAAACCCCACAGCCTTTAGGATTCCGCCTTATTTATCTCTACGGACGCTGGCAGTGCTTTTAAAATACCGCTAGAGAGCGCTGTAGCCCAAAACTACAGCGCGCAATGACACCACTCGCCTGTCTATAGGCGTTGTTTCCACTGGCGGCTCGACAGGGGTCGCTATAGCTAAAGTGTAACGTGGTCTTTGCGTAAATCAAGCGACTCAGTGATGATTTTTAGCGAACAGTTCCTGTTTCCTGTTCCATCCGCGGCTGAGAGCGCGACGGGGTCCGGAGGTGGGGAGGCGAAGGTGAGAAAGGAGAGAGATGTGCGGGGGTAGGGTAGCAGCTTGAACTCACACAGACCAGATAGTATGCTAGGGGTAGGCTGAGTTAGTGTAGGGTGGTGGAAAGAAGGTCAGGGATAGAAAAAGAGGGAGGAGGAGGGGTAAATAGTGACTGGGAAAGAGGGGGACTCGTACGTATTTACACTGCGTATTGTTAGCCTTCCTTAGTAACCACGGTTTATCGTTTGCTTAGCGCACCGTACATCAATAGGCAGCTTCACATCTCTCATCGAACTGCAATTTCCAGTCCGGCGTAGTCGCTCCATTGGAAGGGTGATGGTGGTTGTATTGCCGCGGCGTCCCTGATGCCTATGGCTCCGCTGAAACCCCCGCGTCCCTTGTCTGCATAGGGCAGAGGTCATCAGCCTGACTCTCTTCAGCAATTGTTCATTAAACTACTGCTGCCTCCATCCACAGCACATATATCGGCTGATGGAGCATATGCGGGGAGTTGTAGTTGCGCCACTCTAGGACTATTCACATTGGGTTATTGGTTCTTAATAAATTAAAATATACGGTTACTTAACTTTCTTTTATATATTCAACATTTGAAATAGTTGTTATGTGACAATGTAATTGTGATTCAAAGCAGTATTTGTTCATCCCTTTCTGTTCCCTGGGTCTGACTCTTGAAACAATGTAGCAGAAGTCAGTTTTTCTCCAGGTCTGATATTGTGATAATGGGCCACATTGTTTGTGGAGGCAATGCCACCAGTGATGAAAAAAAAAAACCCAAATCATTTACAAATAGCCTTAAAAGAAAACATTGAAATAGGGCTTCCTTGTCATTTAAAATATACTCTCATTTCTATATATCTATTCACATAGGTTGGACAGGTCTGTTGTGCTCATAACTTTGATCAGATACTAAATCACCCACAGTTATATTTTTCATTCATTTTTGTGCAACATCATTGCCATATTGCTTTTGTCCATGCTTGATTGGCAAGTATGCTAGTTTTCAGTTGTTCGCTGATACGAGGTTTTAACTTCCCTCTCTTATCTGTGGGTGTATTTATTACTGTGCAAATATAGTGCAACAGCAGATGCACTGGCTTGTACGATATGCAAATATTTCCAAAGTTGAAATATTCCCTTTTTTCAGTACTAAATATGGTTTTGTTGTAACCCTTTATGTACCAGTCAAGGGCCTGCTATTTTTTAAGTTGATTTGTGCTTTAGGTTAAATATCTGTACTGTAGATTTCTTTATGTTGCTGATTTTCCATGCTTTGTCTGTTGCCTTAGAGTGACATTACTCTCAAGTTTTTTACATTCCCTTACTCCACATCTTGTCAGTCTGTCTTATTTCTGGCAAATAAATTGCTTACTTTGGCCCTATTAGGTAGCAAGGAGAGAATAATGGATAAACACAAAGTGAAGAGGCAACGCTTGGATAGAATCTGTGAAGGTAAGCTCCATTTTTACTTTTTATTTGTTTATCCAAAGGGCTGTCCTAAGTCAGAAACTCTGGCTGTTAAGAGAAGCTGTATCTCAGTGCGTTAACTGCGGGCCATTGCTACTTTGTCCAATTAATTGGCTGCTCTTGGAGAAAACACACGGCACCCTACCAATCCATGTGTTCTGGCTGAAGTCCTCCCCATGTGCACAGTGACAGGTGAATGCTATACATGCTAGTTCGTGCACACAGGGACATATCAGCTTTTTTCTGGTGTAGAAAATGGCACGTGACAGTGCTAAATTCTTTTAATGCCAACATATGAATTGTTACGTTTAGGAAGTTGTTTTTTTTTGCCATAAACGTATTTCCTGAGGCTTTTACATTACCTATCTGATCCCCCATGTTCCTCTGTGAGCGGGCTGCCATATTTGTGCAGCAGTGGTCCGTTAGCACTAGAAGCTATAACTGACAGGCTGAGAAGGGACAGTCAGGTTGGCAAAACAGTCAGGTTCAGGAACTTTAAGTAACAATTACTCACAAAAGCAGCCCTATCAGTGAAAAATTATCAACATGACATATAGGTAACTTTTTATGTAGATTCATATTTTAAAAAGTACAAACCGGATTCCAAAAAAGTTGGGACACTAAACAAATTGTGAATAAAAACTGAACGCAATGATGTGGAGGTGCCAACTTCTAATATTTTATTCAGAATAGAACATAAATCACGGAACAAAAGTTTAAACTGAGAAAATGCACCATTTTAAGGGAAAAATATGTTGATTCAGAATTTCATGGTGTCAACAAATCCCAAAAAAGTTGGGACAAGTAGCAATAAGAGGCTGGAAAAAGTAAATTTGAGCATAATGAAGAGCTGGAAGACCAAATAACACTAATTGGGTATAAAAAGAGCTTCTCAGAGTGGCAGTGTCTCTCAGAAGCCAAGATGGGTAGAGGATCACCAATTCCCACAATGTTGCGCAGAAAGATAGTGGAGCAATATCAGAAAGGTGTTACCCAGCGAAAAATTGCAAAGATTTTGCATCTGTCATCATCAACTGTGCATAACATCATTCGATGATTCAGAGAATCTGGAACAATCTCCGTGCGTAAGGGTCAAGGCCATAAAACCGTACTGGATGCCCGTGATCTCCGGGCCCTTAAACGACACTGCACCACAAACAGGAATGCTACTGTAAAGGAAATCACAGAATGGGCTCAGGAATACTTCCATAAACCATTGTCAGTGAACACAATCCACCATGCCATCCGCCGTTGCCAGCTGAAACTCTACAGTGCAAAGAAGCAGCCATTTCTAAGCAAGATCCACAAGCTCAGGCGGGCCAGGGATCATTTAAAATGGAGTGTGGCAAAATGGAAGACTGTTCTGTGGTCAGACGAGTCACGATTCGAGGTTCTTTTTGGAAATCTGGGACGCCATGTCATCCGGACCAAAGAGGACAAGGACAACCCAAGTTGTTATCAACGCTCAGTTCAGAAGCCTGCATCTCTGATGGTATGGGGTTGCATGAGTGCTTGTGGCATGGGCAGCTTGCATGTCTGGAAAGGCAGCATCAATGCAGAAAAATATTTTCAGGTTCTAGAACAACATATGCTCCCATCCAGACATCATCTCTTTCAGGGAAGACCCTGCATTTTTCAACAAGATAATGCCAGACCACATTCTGCATCAATCACAACATCATGGCTGCGTAGGAGAAGGATCCGGGTACTAAAATAGCCAGTCTGCAGTCCAGATCTTTCACCTATAGAGAACATTTGGCGCATCATAAAGAGGAAGGTGCGACAAAGAAGGCCCAAGACGATTGAACAGTTAGAGGCCTGTATTAGACAAGAATGGGAGAGCATTCCTATTCTTAAACTTGAGAAACTGGTCTCCTCGGTCCCCAGACGTCTGTTGAGTGTTGTAAGAAGAAGGGGAGATGCCACACAGTGGTGAAAATGGCCTTGTCCCAACTTTTTTGGGATTTGTTGACACCATGAAATTCTGAATCAACATATTTTTCCCTTAAAATGGTACATTTTCTCAGTTTAAACTTTTGTTCCGTGATTTATGTTCTATTCTGAATAAAATATTAGAAGTTGGCACCTCCACATCATTGCATTCAGTTTTTATTCACAATTTGTTTAGTGTCCCAACTTTTTTGGAATCCGGTTTGTAGTTTTTTTGTGTCAGTATCGCTTTAAGCAGTAACTGACTTAGTGTGTCTAGTCAGCTTTAGAGGTTCTGTAAGTCTGGTTGAATTTTACACTACTGCTCAAGTTTGGGAAAAAAGCTTGACCTTTGCAATGAAGCAGTGAAAAATGTTATAATTGACAAAAGTATATAATATTTGCAGTCAACCCATTGTTTGTTTTTTTTTTTTTTGCAGTTTCCCTGTAAATGAATTCCTGTCTTCTGTGCATTCTTATAAGTTGATGCATGGGTTCGTGCACATCATGTATAAACCCATTCAAATGGGAATGTAGCAGTTGTCTTTTAATTATACTCTTATTTATGTAGGAATTCGACCACCAATTCTGAATGGTCCAATGCCTGTCCGTCCTTTGGTGGCCCTTTTGGATGGGCGGGACTGCACAGTTGAAATGCCTATACTGAAGGATGTTGCTACAGTTGCATTTTGTGATGCTCAGTCAACACAGGAAATACACGAGAAAGTAGGTAGTGATGATCTGCATGGTCTAGCTTCATTATTTCATAGTTTCACAAAGTATTTGCATTTGTCTAGTTTTTGTGAAAGGCATGAAGATATTACTGTTGAAAATGAGTCTGTGAGAGTCGCTTTTAAACTTCCTTTTTCTCAAAACAGGTGTTAAGTGAAGCTGTGGGTGCTTTAATGTATCACACTATCTCTCTTTCCCGTGAGGACCTAGAAAAATTCAAAGCCCTTCGAATTATCATAAGGATTGGCAGTGGATATGATAATATTGATATTAAGTCAGCTGCTGAGTTAGGTAAGTAGTAAAATACAATATATCTCTCCCTATATTTCCTTGTGTTCAAAATTTGACCCCTAGCTCCCCTTACTGACCTGTGTGTCAGTCAGTGTCACTGCTTTCCAAAGTGTTTTCTGAGGAGTGACGTTGGACTTGAGGTGGGGGTGTGGTTGGCAAATTAACAATAGTTTGTAGGTGAAATGTGAACAGTACCTGTCATGTTTTTTCCTTGCCTGCAAGCCAGACTTGCCTCTCAAGACAGTGCTGGGAGAAGCTGTATTGTGTCTGTCAGATTGTGGTCACTTTCAGAACGTAAGACTTGGGTTGTTTTTCATAGGTGTAGTGAGCATGACTTATTTGGTTAAATCTGGAACATGTCATCTTCCTTCTACTGCATAGCTTTATTCCATTCCAGTCTTTTACTGCCTTCTATTGTTTCCGTAGTATATTTTTTTTCTTCAGTTGCTGTCTTTCTTAGCACTAAGGCTAATGGGACATAGGTTGTTTTCTCAAGTGGCAAGCCCAGTTGATTTGACTTACTACTGCAGATATTATACAGAGGGCTTCTCAGTGGACTGCTAATTTGCTTTGATTCTGCTTTGCAGTACAGTTAGAATTGTACTTTCAGATTTTGGCCTTTAGTGCAAAAAAACCATAAATACTTCATGAACAGTAGACAAAAGGCAATACTGTTTCATAAAGCTCATGTTCTGTTGAAGGGGATAACTTTTTTGAAAGTTTGATTTTTTTGGTTTATTTTTATTGGTAAGTAAAGAAAAAAAAAAACCCTTTCCTTACCACAAATAAAGTTGTTTAGTTCTAAGCCTTATGTGACAATGGGAAAAGCAGCTATCTGTTGATGTTCTGAAAGCTACTACATACACTTAAAGACTTAAGGCATTATACTCTAAATCAGTGCTGTCCTACGTGGTGGTGGGCCGATAATGAAAGCCAGTATTGACCACTCCCAGTTTTTAAACCACGCCCTTGCTGACACAAAAACTTAAGACCATACCGTAAAACCCTTAATACACAGTTAAAAGGTGTTTTCTTCTTTTCTCGCTCTCTCAAGTAATAACTTTATAATCACCTCTCAGTAAAATAAGAGATTTTACTTAGGAGTACCACTGAAAAAACAAATGGTTAGTGCTCACAGCAACCCCAGCATGCAAAGAAACACCTTAGGGACCCACTATAACTAATCGTTCCAAATGTTCACAAACCCCCAGATCAGGTTAACCTGTTTTTTTCAGAGGTGTGCGGTAGGGCAGTCAGAGGCGTGTACAGGCAGCATAGAACAGGAGACAGGAAAACTGATCAGGATCACCCAAGTGCTGTCAGTTGCAAGGGACAGCTGCATTTACAGGCAAGCTTGTGATGTTGCATACATCACACCTATTTTTACAGTGACACAGTGCCGGCCCTGCTCCTACAGTCTGTCTGAGGTGCTAACTATGCAAGTGAGGTGATAAGTTTTAAAGTTTAAACAAGGTAAGCAGTCACATCAGACAGATTTAAGGGTAAATACACACAGAGCTACTTAGTAGCAGCTACTTGTCATTGCTACTAACCATCAGAAAATACCCTGCCATTGACAATGCTACGAATTGCCTCTGCTAAAACACACATAGAGGCAAATATCCATAAATGATCAGCATTGTTATTTTTGTAACCATGGCAAGTAACTGATGCTTGTAGCTCCATATGTCTTCACCCTAAATGTGTAAGCTGCACATGATAGATTTGTGGGCTTCCAGTTGGACAGCAGAAAAATTTTAAAAATATAAAATTAGGTCCCAGATGTTCTGTATACAGTAATAAATGTAGAAATGCATAATAGTTTTAGTAGGGCTTTGTAAGTAAGGTATGGTAGTTATCGCTTCTACCATGAGTTTGGATAAATTCTTTATCACTTTACAATAATGATTTTTTCTTATTTAGGGATTGCTGTATGCAACATTCCCTCGTCTTCTGTGGAGGAGACAGCTGATTCAACTCTATGCCATATTTTGAATCTGTACCGACGTGTCACATGGCTGCACCAAGCTATGAGAGAGGGTAACCGACCAGCAAGTGTGGAGCAGATCCGAGAAGTAGCTGGGGGAGCAGCCAGAATTCGTGGAGAAACTTTAGGCATCATAGGACTTGGTAAACCAAAAACAGCATGATATCCATTATCCTTATCTGGCATGCCATATTGCCATGCTCCTTAAACACATTTTTTCATTTTTAAATTTTCAGGGCGGATAGGGCAAGCTGTTGCTTTGCGTGCCAAAGCATTTAACTTCACAGTCATCTTTTATGACCCTTATTTACCGGATGGAGTTGAACGCTCTCTGGGTTTGCAGAGGATGGCGACTCTTCAAGAGCTACTAATGCACAGTGACTGCATAACGTTGCACTGCAGTCTGAATGAACATAACCATCACCTCATTAATGACTTCACTATAAAACAGGTAAGTGTTCAAATTCATTATTTGGTAATTCTGATAGCTATTGAGAAATTGGGGCCAGACAAAAAAATGCATTCTGTCCGCTCATTTGGCAAATGCTTCTCTGCCGTACCATCAGCAAGTATCACTGCATTCATTACACACTGCATGTAAATGTTTCCCAGTGATAATCTCTTCATTCTTACTGGTGAACATTATTCAAGCCCTCTCCTGTTCTTCCAGTCATCCTTCATGAATTGCCAGGTTGCTAATGGCATCTACATAGATGTTAGTGAGATTTTGATTTTGTTTTCAGATGCGCCAAGGTTGCTTCTTGGTTAATACAGCTCGTGGAGGGCTGGTTGATGAGAAGGCACTGGCTCAGGCCTTAAAAGATGGACGTATACGTGGGGCTGCTTTAGATGTACATGAATCTGAACCATTCAGGTATTAATTCTGTGGAAACAAAAAAAAATGTTAGCAACCTTTATTAAGTATATTTATAACACAACTTGTTGTTTTTCTCCATAGTTTTTCTCAGGGACCCCTGAAAGATGCTCCAAATTTGATATGCACCCCTCACACTGCTTGGTACAGTGAGCATGCTTCAATTGAAGCCAGAGAAGAGGCAGCTAAAGAAATCCGCAGGGCTATAGCAGGTAATGATAATGACTAAAGACAATCTTGGAACTTCTTGTGAGCATAAATATGCAGTTCTAACCATTATAGATCTATTGTTTAATAAATTATTCAAGTTATATCTGAATCTCTAGTTTTCTGGATCATATTTAAATGGATATTGTTTAAATTGAATATGTATTTGTGCAGGTCCAATTCCAGATGCTTTACGAAACTGTGTAAATAAGGAATATTTGCTAGCAGCTGTACAGTGGTCAGGGATGGAACAGGCTACCGTTCATCCTGAACTTAATGGAGCTGGCAGTTACAGGTAAAGTACTTTTTTTTTTTTTTCTTTAATTTTGCTGTATGTGCTTAGACTCCCTTCCTAAAGTAGCTAATAGTTTTGGTTTTCTAGTGTGTGCTTCCGCATCCACTTTCCTACATGCAGATGAGCTGCCTGACCATCGTCATATGCACTGAATCCCTTGGTTCCTATAACGTACTGGGTGAAATGGGAATCTTGGAATAGCCTTTTGTCTCATGAGCATTTTCCTTCTGGGTGACAATATGTTTGTAATCTCCCCAGTTTGTTCCTTGGGTAGTTGACTGTGCTTTCAAGTCAAGCAGTTATCACTTGAATATGCATTAGCTAGCATTTTCAAGCAATAATTGCTTGACCTGTTTATAAATGATAGATTTCCTAAATGCTTAATAAATACTAAGCGTAAATGCATAAAGGTTATTTTAGTTTTAGTATTTCTAGCCCTTTAAAAATAAACAGGTTTATGTTCACCCAATATAAGTTGTTTGTGCTATTAGGTTTCTTGGTGGCCGAAAATATGGACCAATGTAAGTTTAATTTTTAAATGTAGATAGAAATGTGTGGCCCGCATTATTGAAAGTCTGTACTTGTCTGAGCATCTAGTAACAAAGTTGTGTTGCAAAGTCCTAATGTCTGCGCATGTAGCTCTGCATAATTCTATGTTCTCTTTTTGCAGGTTTCCCCCAGGAGTTGTGGGTGTAACAACCACCGGACACCCATCTGCAATAGAAGGGCTGGTTGCCTCCTCGCATCCACTTATACCTTCTGTCTCTCACACCCCTTCTCCTGGACAGACCAGCAAACCTGACCCAGACAGAGAAATTCCTACTGATCAGTAGCAGATTAGCTCTACTTTTTGAATCCCCATTCCCCCTCCCTTTTCTCCTGAACTGCCCCTGCCCATTTTTTCCTTCTTTATTTTTATCCAAACCACCACTCCCATATTTATGCTGTCTCCCCTCCACTTCTGGGGAGAGAAAAGGAATCCAGGTCTTTTCAGCAGCTTTACTGTGGTGAAGAATGGAATCAGGCTGCAAACCCTGAGGTGCATCATCTCTCCTAAAACCGAAAAGGAGAAAGTTCTTATCAGTGTCTGGAAACCTTTAGATATTGCCTTTCAACAGATAATATTTTTTAATCTATTTAGTTTTAATTAAAATACAATACGGGTGGGTTATACTTCTTTCTGTGTGCTGGGGGCAGGCTGATCTAACTTGCTTCCACTAGTTTTGGGATGTCCATCCTGTTGCCCTTTTGTTTTGCTACGAATCTCGAAATTCTTTAAGTTGGAAGTTTGGAATTTGTAGTTCATTTGTTGGAAAGTCACTGTTTGGACATCCCTTGGCTAATAAAGACAGGCTCGGTTGTCTCAGGGAGCTGAGGCATGGCCAATTTTAACAGTAATAGCTGTCTACTTGTCTAGAATGTACCTTAGCCCTTTCACAGTTTCACTTGATTGTCTTACTCGGGCCTTTCTCTAGGAGTTGCTGGTTAAACTAGAGAACAAAAAAATATATAATGGGGAGGGGAGGCAACTGCGTAGCATTAGGTTGTAAAATATTGCAAATATTTCCTCTTATAACTCCTTTGTCACCTTCATAGTGTCTGAGTTATTTATCCGTATACATTAAAATTCAGTTTATTTATTTCTATTTCACTAAAGGTGTTTAGTGATTGTGGTGTGAATGGTAACAAGCACAAAGATGCTTATTTTATGGAACAGTAATATTTAAAAGCAAACTGCTCTTATATGAAAGCCTATGTTGTCAAATAGTATGTAGTGCTTACATACATTGGTCAAGCAAAACAAGAGTTGTGTTCTGTTCTTTCCAAAGGTTAAAGGCACGGGGTGTTTCCCAATGTTTTATCATGCTGACCCTTATGTATTAAAAAAAAAAAAATCCCAGATGTTGAAATCAAATTGTTGTCACTTGCATATGCTGTGACCAAGGTGATTTCACGTAAACTTTTCTCTGCCTTTTTCACCTGTTTTTGCTTGGGGAGGAGTCAGAGACACACAGTACATTTATCAACGACAGAAACAAGAGATCACCATAGTCTGCCAGAGTGAAATTCTGCAGCTCCCCATTCACTTAAGAGATAACCCTTAAATATGTTCCTAAAAATCTATTCAAGAACAGTGACATTTCACTCTGGGTAGCTCTAGTTTCACTCTGATAACTATTCTACATTACCTGAAAATGCTTTGTGTGCCATTATACTAGAGTCAGTGAAATAGTGCTGAATGTTGCAGTTAGCTGTAAATATAGCAAAAGGAAGGTGGTTACTGTAGCATTAACTCTCCATGACATACTGTACTTTATCAAACACCTGATTAATGCAGTAAGCCTTATAGCCATATATTTTTTTATCAGTAACTGTAGAGCTATAGAACTAAATACCTAAAGGTCTTAGAATGAAACTGTCATACTAAATTATTAACTTTCCCTTTAAATTTCCCTATTGTAGTACAAGTATCAGGTATTTTTTACTGACAAGACACGGTAAAGCAGACATAATATATGTTTAGCTTACTACTGTAAATCACCAGTTCTATAAAAAAAATATGTTGGTAAGAAGTCAATCTAAATCCATTATAGCATAATTTTCTCTTGCAGTGCATATTCCATTCCTCTCTCTCCTTGGTTACTTAACTGGAGGCACATGTCAGCTCATATATCGACTCTTCCTATAATTGCACACTACACTGTGCATTGTGCAGTGCCAGGCATGCATGAACCCGAGTGACTGTTTACTTGGAAGGAAGCTTGAGGCAAAACTTTTTGGGGTATTATTTATTTTATTTTTTTTGCTGCACATCCACACTCAGGATATGAAAATTCGATAGTCTGCTCATGCCCAGAAGATGACAGATTTCCCATAGCTGCTTGGATCTTTCTATTTTTTTGACCTGTGATGTGATTTAAGTGAAGAGACTCAGGCCCTGAACAACACAATATAAATCATAAGCTTTACTTGTATAAGAACATAAAAAAGTTATATGTACCCATTACAGCATTTGATATGTTAAATGTTGTTTTAGGGGTTACTGTTTTTTCTATAAAGATCTTTAGTGTATCAGCAGATATTTTTTGATGGAGGGAAAATAAAAAATGTATTTAACTTTTTGGTGTTTGTGAGCTATGTTAACCTGTTTGGAAAAAGACAGCATCATTTTGTTGTGCTGGAACCCTCTGTTCCAGGAGATGTTAATATCACAGAAATAAGGCTTTAGGTTGTATGGGTAATCCTTATTGCACAACATAAGCTTTCATGTAATAGTGATTTGTTTAATGCAATTAACACATTTCTGTGTATTTAGTCAGTATACTGAAATGTAATAGTCCCTTATAGAATAAAGTGGTCCTTAGATTTTGTTCCTATGGGAGTGTGATTGTTTACAGCTGGCCATGCACAAGTTACAGGTTATCTGGTTGACTCATGGATTGATTTGTAGCATATTAGTGGTTAGGCCTGTTTAGTTCACTAATCCAAAGGCCTATAGTGTATGTCCCCATACATGCGTAGAATTTGGCTTAATAGTCAGTGGTTTTTAGGAGCCAGACCTTGTAGATCATTGTAGAGCTGTGATTAGAAAATTACCAAACTGCTTACGGATCGGCAACCAATTTTATTGTAAACATGCCTTTTAGTGTCATGCTTAATGTGCTTGAAAGTTAATATGTATCAGGGCTTTCATTTGCCATTGAAACACAGCCATGCATTTGGGTGGCTTGAGCACTTGTATCTAAATATCCTTTAATTGGTGACTATTCTGTTTGAACTTTGTAGGCCAAGCTAGGGATTATGTTATGTTACATTTCTATTTAATGCTATCCAGTAGGTAAAGGTTTTGTACTGCAGACTAAACCAGTGGCTTATACTAAAGAAGGTTTCACATACCACATCAATGCACTTAACGCACTGTTAGCAATAAGTTTAAAGGCATATTTGTCCTCATGTGACATAAATGCAGTTAAATATAAATAAGTGGAAAATGTTGCTGGTAATTTTTTGCTAGCCTGTGATGAGTCATTATTTTGTAAGAATGGGAAAAGGTAAATTATATTAGATTATATAGTAAAGTGCTGAGGGGTACTGATTTAGTTTGGCACCATTACACAGGAATGTAAATCCAAAGGGATGCCTGCAGTGGCATTGAATATTTTTCTCTAAATCAAAGTAAACCACTTTGGAATATATAATGTTTCCTTTCTTGGTTAGCAAGGCCTGGCTATGGGCATATTCCTAATTCCAAACTGTTCCTTTATTTTATATGTGTGTCAAATTAATCTAGCATCTACATTGAAATATAAAAGGCTCACAAATGAATTTTAAAAGCTGCTAAGCAACATTAGGTTTTGGCAAAAGGAGAAGCCAGATTGGCAGCTTTAGCTGCATATTGTATTTTTATAGAAACGCAGGGACTCCAAGTCAGCTGCTTAACGGCCTCTGTAGGGGCCAAGTTGTTGCCTGTCTGACAGATTTGAGAATCCCATAGACGAGGACTGCATCAGGCCATTGAAGCCACTGATGAGTCTGCATAGGTCCTGAGGTAACCAAATCAGGCATTAATCTGTTTGTTGGCATTCTTGCCAATTGAACACATCTTTCCATGTATAGCTAACTTTATTTTGTGTGCATCTTAAAGGGGAAGCAGGCCCTTGAATTAATGTTTAGTATGCATTTCTAGCATTTTATATCTTTACAGTCTACAAATTAATCTGCTGTCTGGTTGTCGGGTACACTTACCCTAGCAATCAGAAACAATTTGCCCAAGAGGCTCAGCTTTTTTGCTGTGTTTGTAAGCACTTATTTTCAGACCTCTGATAGTTATATCCCATTTTCACTTTCAAACTATTGCCCTATCAAACTGGCAGCAGTGTAAATTGGCTTAAAGCAGCAGAAAAAAGACACCTAAAAAGAAAAAAATAATACTTAAAGAACAGTAACACCAAGAAATGAGCGAATAAAAATAATTATGTTCTGTTGCCCTGCACTAGTAAAAGTTGTGTGTTTGCTTCAAGTTCTTAGTATACTTTAGAAAAACAAGCTGCTGTGTAGCCATGGGGGCAGCCATTCAAAGGAGAAAAAGGCACAGGTTACTTAGCAGGTAACAGATAAACCCCTGTTATATTCTATACAGCTTATCTGTGCCTTTTTCCAGCTTGAATGGCTGCCCCCATGGCTACACAGCAGCTTGTTTATATAAACTATAGTAGCACTTCTGTAGCAAACACACCAGTTTTACCAGTGCAGGGCAACAGTACAATATTTTTTAATTACTTTAAAACCATTCCATTTTTTGGTGTTACTGTTCCTTTAATTACTGCTGCCTATACCACGCTTAAAGTTTTATTTTAAGGCAAGCTTACCTCTTTAAGCCTTCTTGAAACACTGGCAGTAGAGTTGGGGCCTTGACCATCCTCGTTAAGGCAGTTCTATATTAGCTTCTCACTGCAATGTGCCATATCAGGGAATGTGTAGATCAAGCGTAAGAGAATAAGCTGAATTCTGGGGATCTTGGTGCAGACTTCATGAATACTAGGCCTTATATTGCGGGAGCAATGACAACTCAGGAAATTAAAGCAGAGCAAAGTGGCACGCACACTGCAGTTTTTAGAAATCCACACTAAATTTCATGCAGCAGTTCTCTGTGCTGTGAAGGACTTCAGCTTGTCTTATCAGTCCCAGAGAGGAAGTGCAGGAATACTCAGGATTCTAAGTGGAATATGTAGTAAAAGTTGCAGCGTTTATCCAAATCAGTGTAACCTGGAGCACCCAATCAGTCACCTGTTAGGAAGTAAAAACAAAAAATTGCTATGAATTGCTAGACATGGTGATATCATTGTGACTTTAAATACATTTACCTCACAAACATATTTTAAGGCCATTTAGTTTTATCAGTGGCCTGGTCATATTAACTGATGAACTGATCCATGATGTTGAGCACTATGTTGCGAAAATGAACATGTGATAAAAATAACCTGCACTCTTTCTGAAATAATTTTTCTTTACTATTCCCCTCAGAAATCTTTCTCTTTGAGCAGTAGTAAGATTTTTTTTTTTTTTTTTGAGGGGGTAGCACTCCATTTCCTATATGTTGTATTAGCATTCACTCTTTCAGAATTACTCTCTGACACAAATCTTTTATGTTGAAAGAAAGGGTTTGTGTCAGAGTCGGTTATTTTGAGAGTGAGCTCTTTTGCATCTTTTAGTCGATAACCCCAGTGATGTACCGGACTCTCTGACTCCTGAGAGGGGAATAGTGCAGATAATAAATTAGGAAACTGTACAACATTTTCAGTTGAGTATGATTAGAAAGTTTCATAAGATAAGGCTTTTATTAAACTTTCAATTTTGTAATTATTCCCCTTTTAGTTGTGCTCCTTTGTTCTGTCATAAAGCAGAATATTGCACCAAAAGGTTAAAGTTACCTCTGTGGGAAACTGAGCAGCCAAAATGCACACACAAGTGCGCCATGTATTTAAGCCATAGTTTTCCTTTTAAATGTTGCAGTTGATAGAGGTAGAGATATACTCTGGCACTGCCATACTTCAGTCTTTTAAATATTCATGAAGAAGGCATAAATTATATACATACGTCATTCCTTCTGTTTTTTAGGATTTCATTTGAAGCTTATACAGGAGGGGGATGGATCAAGGTCATGTGTAAAGCTTTATAATTATAACTTGATTGTTTTTATTTTCATGAACTGAAAAAATGTTAAAATAAATGCTTAGGGTTTGGCAGATAAACTACAGGACACTCGCAAATGGAGATGGTTTAAGAATCTAATACAATCACCAACCTCCTTTTTGTATTGTAGAAAGGGCAGTGGCACATTGTTGAGGGCAATGTTGTAAACCAATGCTGGGCAACCTGTAGTGCTCTATATATTTTGAACTATACCAGCACTCCCCCCCCCCCCCCTTCCACAGCCTTTGGCTGTCAGAGGCATTCTGGGAGATGTAGTTTCACATCTGGAGGACTGCAGGCTTACTCACGCCTGATAAGAAGTTTCCAAAGTTGAATGGTTGGTAGTGCGGATGTAATGATTTCTAACTGGGATGTCAAGGAAGCAAAACACCAATCAATGTAATGGAGTTACAGTTGGTCAGCAACCCAGCACACAGAAAAAAAAAATTCCACGTCCTGTGAAATGACATGTATTTTATCCGCTCTCCTTTAAAAGGAGCCTTATTTTATACTGTTAAAACCAGCTTCATAAATCAGCTTAACGCAAGACTTTTCTGTGCCTCGGTTCAAAATGCAAACAGGTTCATTTTCTTCAGAACTGTATTTCCACGTAACTGGGGTTTAATACATTTTTTTTGTTGCCAATTACAGGGGATCTCCTCCCCAAAAATTTTTGTTTTTTTTGCATAATGAAAGAAAATGGAATTCTAAGCAACCTTCCAATTTATAATAATATTGAAAGGTTTTAAAGTATTTGTAGATGTATTTGCAATTGAAATCATTCTGAGTTTCCCTTTCTGGATCTGACCCTTGAAACAATGAAGCAGAAATCAGCTCTTCTCTATTCAGCTGGATTGTGTCAGAAGTCAGAACCAGCAAGACTGATATAATAAATACATTCTTTAATAGGATTTGCATTTAAAGAAATTACATTTCTATGGTATATTGAAAAATTGCTTAGGATTACATGTTTCTACATTATGCAAAAAAGATTTTGGATGGACATCCCATTAAAAGTTGTTTTAGTAGGGGAGGGAAACCATTGTGTATAATGTGTGCATTTGCTGTCCCTAAATGAAATACCTGGCGTGTAGCTTTAATTCATTTTAAGAAGACAAAAAGGCCGTTGTTCCATTATGTTCCCTGTTTATCTGGGATTCCGTTATCTTGACATTTTTCTGCATTAATTCTCCCTTCTGCACCTCCATTGTTTTCTTCTTCTTTGTACAGGGACACTTAGTTATGTTTGGGTTACTGTCTGGTGTAATTTACTGTCATTGGTGGCATCCCCAATCCGCATGGAGAGGATATTAGAGAGTATATTTCCCTGTGCAGTGGCCCCACATCTGCAGTGGGTGATCTTGTATTAACCCTGCATGGACTGAGCTGAGACGTGACCCTGTGTCCTAAAGGTGCAGTGTTGTGTGGTCAATCTTGTGTTGGTTTGTTACAGGTTATGCACAGCTGACCAGCTTTTTATAAATTACTCGGAGTGTCAGAAATATATATTTTTGTAGACAATGAACAATATGCCTTTTTTCAGCTGGATAGCTAAAACTGTGAAACATTGAAAAGCTGTCTGTAAACAAGTGTTCTGTTTTTTTTTCTTGTTTTTATTTTTATTTGTCTGACTGCAATACTTTAATTTTTCCACTTGTAGTACTTAGAAAATGATTTTGTTAGAGAATAGCTTTTTGTCTCCTAATCATTTCTCTATAATATTTTAATAAAGTCCTACAAGCAATGTTTGTCTCCTTTTATTTTAAATTTGAATGCAAACTAATATTTTGCTCAGTTAAATTAGCACAAACTAGATCTAGGCTTTGTCACAATTCACTTAGGCAGCAATAAGGAGTAATTTCCTGTGCTAGCATTTTCCCAGGATTCTCTTAGGCTGATATACCATGGAGAGATTTTAGTTGCCCACATAGTAAGTCATATTGAAAAAGAAAACAAAAGGTTGAAAAACACATCCATCAAGTTCAACCTTAAAGGAGAAGGAAAGTCAGTCACTTGAGGGTGCCAAAATGTTAGGCTCCCCCAAGTGACTTTAATCCCTTGCCTTGTACCGTGGGCTGGTGCCCCTGTTAGGAGAAAACAGCACCAGCCCCGGGGTACCTGTAGCAAGCACTTCCTCCTTGCTACTGCTGGTGCTGTTCTCTCCTAACAGGGGCACCAGCCCGGGGTAAAAGGTAGGCGATTGAAGTCACTTGGGGGTGCCTAAAATTTTGGCACCCCCAAGTGACACTGCCTTTCCTTCTCCTTTAATGCCTATATATAACCTGCCTAACTGCTAGTTGATCCAGATGGCAATCGGACCAGTCCCTGGATCAACTTGTACTAAGAGCTATCTCCAATAAACCCTGTATTTCCTCACTTGCTAAAAAGCCATCCAGCCACTTCTTGAAGCTGTATAATGTATCAGCCAGCATGACTGATTCGGGGAGAGAATTCCACAACTTCACAGCTCTCACTTAAAAAAAAAAAAAAACCCTTTCCAAATTTTCTAATTGGAATGAGTGCCCTTGTGTTAGTTGGAAGGACCTACTGGTAAGAGATTAATATATGATCCGCTTATATATTTATGCATAGTTATCATCTTTCACCCTTTCAGTACCTCTTCTCCAGTGTAAGGAACCCTAACTTAGTGAGTCTTTCTTCATAACTAAGACTTTCCATACCGTTTACTAGCTTGGTTGCCCTTCTCTGTACCCTCACTTACTGTATGTCCCGTTTTGAGCACTCAAGACCAAAACTGCACGGCATATTCTAAATGGGGCCTTACCTGTGCTCTGTAAAGTGGAAGAAAACCCCTCTTCCCATGAATATAGGCCCCTTTTAATACAGCTCAAAACCTTGTTTGCCCTTGCAGCTACTAATGAACAAGTTAACAAAAGTGGACCCATTGCAGAACCCTGAGGGACCCCACTGACAA